>NC_092722.1:81567328-81686535 GCF_047496885.1 Scyliorhinus torazame | reverse complement strand
GAGAGGGAGAGAGAGGGGAGAGGGAGGGAGAGGGGAGAGGGAGGGAGAGGGGAGAGGGAGGGAGAGGGGAGAGGGAGGGAGAGGGGAGAGGGACGGAGAGGGAGAGGGTGAGGGTGAGGGAGAGGGTGAGGGTGAGGGAGAGGGAGAGGGGAGGGAGAGGGAGAGGGGAGGGAGAGGGGAGGGAGAGGGGTGAGGGAGAGGGGAGGGAGGGAGAGGGGAGAGGGAGGGAGAGGGGAGAGGGAGGGAGAGGGGAGCGGGAGGGAGGGAGAGAGGGGAGAGGGAGGGAGAGGGGGGAGAGGGAGGGAGAGGGGGGAGAGGGAGGGAGAGGGGGGAGAGGGAGGGAGAGGGGGGAGAGGGAGGGGAGAGGGGCGAGAGGGAGGGAGAGGGCGAGAGGGAGGGAGAGGGGCGAGAGGGAGGGAGAGGGGAGAGGGGGGAGAGGGAGAGGGAGGGAGAGGGGAGAGGGAGGGAGAGGGGAGAGGGAGGGAGAGGGGAGAGGGAGGGAGAGGGGAGAGGGAGGGAGAGGGGAGAGGGAGGGAGAGGGGAGGGAGAGGAGAGGGAGAGGGTGAGGGTGAGGGAGAGGGGAGGGAGAGGGGAGGGAGAGGGGTGAGGGAGAGGGGTGAGGGAGAGGGGAGGGAGGGAGAGGGGAGAGGGAGGGAGAGGGGAGAGGGAGGGAGAGGGGAGAGGGGAGAGGAGAGGGAGAGGGAGAGGGAGCGGGGAGGGAGAGGGGAGGGAGCGGGGAGGGAGCGGGGAGGGAGAGGGGAGGGAGAGGGGAGGGAGAGGGGAGGGAGAGGGGAGGGAGAGGGAGCGGGGAGGGAGAGGGGAGGGAGCGGGGAGGGAGCGGGGAGGGAGAGGGGAGGGAGAGGGGGGAGGGAGGGAGGGGAGGGAGGGAGAGGGGAGGGAGGGAGAGGGGAGGGAGGGAGAGGGGGGAGGGAGGGAGAGGGGGGAGGGAGGGAGAGGGGGGAGGGAGGGAGAGGGGGGAGGGAGGGAGAGGGGAGCGGGAGGGAGAGGGGAGCGGGAGGGAGAGGGGAGCGGGAGGGAGAGGGGAGCGGGAGGGAGAGGGGAGCGGGCGGGAGGGAGAGGGGAGCGGGCGGGAGGGAGAGGGGAGCGGGCGGGAGGGAGAGGGGAGCGGGAGGGAGAGGAGAGGGGAGCGGGAGGGAGAGGAGAGGGGAGCGGGAGGGAGAGGAGAGGGGAGCGGGAGGGAGAGGAGAGGGGAGCGGGAGGGAGAGGAGAGGGGAGCGGGAGGGAGAGGAGAGGGGAGCGGGAGGGAGAGGAGAGGGGAGCGGGAGGGAGAGGAGAGGGGAGCGGGAGGGAGAGGGGAGGGGAGCGGGAGGGAGAGGGGAGCGGGAGGGAGGGAGAGGGGAGAGGGAGGGAGAGGGAGGGAGAGGGGCGAGGGAGGGAGAGGGAGGGAGGGGGAGGGAGGGAGAGGGGAGGGAGGGAGAGGGGAGGGAGGGAGAGGGAGAGGGAGGGAGAGGGAGAGGGGAGGGAGAGGGGAGGGAGAGGGAGGGAGAGGGGAGGGAGAGGGAGAGGAGAGGGGGAGGGAGAGGGAGAGGGAGAGGGAGGGAGAGGGAGAGGGAGAGGGAGAGGGAGAGGGAGAGGGAGAGGGGAGCGGGAGGGAGAGGGGAGAGGGAGGGAGAGGGGAGAGGGAGGGAGAGGGGAGAGGGAGGGAGAGGGGAGAGGGAGGGAGAGGGGTGAGGGAGGGAGAGGGGCGAGGGAGGGAGAGGGACTGAGAGAACAGAGACGCATGCCCTTACCTTCAGTTCAGGTTTGATGCCCCTGTGCAGTTTGCCCGCTATGCCAAGCAGGTGTTGGTAGACAGCCTCCTCGGTCAGCTTGTCCGCAAAGCATTCAAAGTGCTCCTGCATCTTGCGGAGGCTTCGCTCGCTAGGGGGGAGTAGGGTCAAACAGAAAGCCAGGTCCCTGTGCTGTCTCTCGAGCCTGGGTGGGGAACCGAGAGAGAGAGTGAGAGCGCGAGGGGGCGGGGGAGAGCGCGAGGGGGCGGGGGAGAGCGCGAGGGGGCGGGGGAGAGCGCGAGGGGGCGGGGGAGAGCGCGAGGGGGCGGGGGAGAGCGCGCGGGGGCGGGGGAGAGCGCGCGGGGGCGGGGGAGAGCGCGAGGGGGCGGGGGAGAGCGCGAGGGGGCGGGGGAGAGCGCGAGGGGGCGGGGGAGAGCGCGAGGGGGGCGGGGGAGAGCGCGAGGGGGCGGGGGAGAGCGCGAGGGGGCGGGGGAGAGCGCGAGGGGGCGGGGGAGAGCGCGAGGGGGCGGGGAGAGCGCGAGGGGGCGGGGGAGAGCGCGAGGGGGCGGGGGAGAGCGCGAGGGGGCGGGGGAGAGCGCGAGGGGGCGGGGGAGAGCGCGAGGGGGCGGGGGAGAGCGCGAGGGGGCGGGGGAGAGCGCGAGGGGGCGGGGGAGAGCGCGAGGGGGCGGGGGAGAGCGCGAGGGGGCGGGGGAGAGCGCGAGGGGGCGGGGGAGAGCGCGAGGGGGCGGGGGAGAGCGCGAGGGGGCGGGGGAGAGCGCGAGGGGGCGGGGGAGAGCGCGAGGGGGCGGGGGAGAGCGCGAGGGGGCGGGGGAGAGCGCGAGGGGGCGGGGGAGAGCGCGAGGGGGCGGGGGAGAGCGCGAGGGGGCGGGGGAGAGCGCGAGGGGGCGGGGGAGAGCGCGAGGGGGCGGGGGAGAGCGCGAGGGGGCGGGGGAGAGCGCGAGGGGGCGGGGGAGAGCGCGAGGGGGCGGGGGAGAGCGCGAGGGGGCGGGGGAGAGCGCGAGGGGGCGGGGGAGAGCGCGAGGGGGCGGGGGAGAGCGCGAGGGGGGCGGGGGAGAGCGCGAGGGGGCGGGGGAGAGCGCGAGGGGGCGGGGGAGAGCGCGAGGGGGCGGGGGAGAGCGCGAGGGGGCGGGGGAGAGCGCGAGGGGGCGGGGGAGAGCGCGAGGGGGCGGGGGAGAGCGCGAGGGGGCGGGGGAGAGCGCGAGGGGGCGGGGGAGAGCGCGAGGGGGCGGGGGAGAGCGCGAGGGGGCGGGGGAGAGCGCGAGGGGGCGGGGGAGAGCGCGAGGGGGCGGGGGAGAGCGCGAGGGGGCGGGGGGAGAGCGCGAGGGGGCGGGGGAGAAGGCGAGGGGGCGGGGAGAAGGCGAGGGGGCGGGGAGAAGGCGAGGGGGCGGGGAGAAGGCGAGGGGGCGGGGAGGGGGAGGGGGCAGCGAGGGGGAGGGGGCAGCGAGGGGGAGGGGGCAGCGAGGGGGAGGGGGCAGCGAGGGGGAGGGGGCAGCGAGGGGGAGGGGGTCAGCGAGGGGGAGGGGGTCAGCGAGGGGGAGGGGGTCAGCGAGGGGGAGGGGGTCAGCGAGGGGGAGGGGGTCAGCGAGGGGGAGGGGGTCAGCGAGGGGGAGGGGGTCAGCGAGGGGGAGGGGGTCAGCGAGGGGGAGGGGGTCAGCGAGGGGGAGGGGGTCAGCGAGGGGGAGGGGGTCAGCGAGGGGGAGGGGGTCAGCGAGGGGGAGGGGGTCAGCGAGGGAAGGGGGTCAGCGAGGGAGAGGGGGTCAGCGAGGGAGAGGGGGTCAGCGAGGGAGAGGGGGTCAGCGAGGGAGAGGGGGTCAGCGAGGGAGAGGGGGTCAGCGAGGGAGAGGGGGTCAGCGAGGGAGAGGGGGTCAGCGAGGGAGAGGGGGTCAGCGAGGGAGAGGGGGTCAGCGAGGGAGAGGGGGTCAGCGAGGGAGAGGGGGTCAGCGAGGGAGAGGGGGTCAGCGAGGGAGAGGGGGTCAGCGAGGGAGAGGGGGTCAGCGAGGGAGAGGGGGTCAGCGAGGGAGAGGGGGTCAGCGAGGGAGAGGGGGTCAGCGAGGGAGAGGGGGTCAGCGAGGGAGAGGGGGTCAGCGAGGGAGAGGGGGTCAGCGAGGGAGAGGGGGTCAGCGAGGGAGAGGGGGTCAGCGAGGGAGAGGGGGTCAGCGAGGGAGAGGGGGGTCAGCGAGGGAGAGGGGGTCAGCGAGGGAGAGGGGGTCAGCGAGGGAGAGGGGGTCAGCGAGGGAGAGGGGGTCAGCGAGGGAGAGGGGGTCAGCGAGGGAGAGGGGGTCAGCGAGGGAGAGGGGGTCAGCGAGGGAGAGGGGGTCAGCGAGGGAGAGGGGGGCAGCGAGGGAGAGGGGGGCAGCGAGGGAGAGGGGGTCAGCGAGGGAGAGGGGGTCAGCGAGGGAGAGGGGGTCAGCGAGGGAGAGGGGGTCAGCGAGGGAGAGGGGGTCAGCGAGGGAGAGGGGGTCAGCGAGGGAGAGGGGGTCAGCGAGGGAGAGGGGGGCAGCGAGGGAGAAGGGGGCAGCGAGGGAGAGGGGGGCAGCGAGGGAGAGGGGGGGCAGCGAGGGAGAGGGGGGCAGCGAGGGAGAGGGGGGCAGCGAGGGAGAGGGGGGCAGCGAGGGAAGGACAGCAACAAGAATGGGAAGGGAAAAAGAGAGGTTTCAGAAGAGATGCTTGGATGGCATTCCAGTACATTTTTTTTCCAATTTAGTGGCCAATCCACCTGCCCTGCACACCTTTGGGTTGTGAGGGTAAGCCCATCGCAGACACGGGGTGAATGTGCAATTTCCACACGGACAGTGACCCGGGGCTGGGATCAAACCCAGGTCCTCGCTGCCGTGAGGCAGCAGTGCTAACCACTGGGCCACAGTGCCACTTCTAGGATGGCATTACAGTGTCAACGACTATGTCACGGTTTAAGTTATCGGGTTCTAGAATTGGAGTAGGCCATTCGGCCCCATCGAGCCTACTCCCCCATTCCTCCTCAACAGTCTTCAATGGGAGAGCCCCCCTTATTCTGAAACCGTGCACCCCCCCTCCCCCCGTTCTAGGTTCTTCCCCCCCCCCCCCCGCCCAAACGAGCTGTCTTTCAAGACCCGCCACCCCTCCCCGCAAAGGATCTTCACATTTCAATAAGGCTGACTATCATTCTTCTAAACTCCCATGGGTACAGACCCGACCTGCTTAACATTCCGTCCTAGGACAAGCTGCCACCCACTCCTTCATCCCATGAATCAGCTCAGTCAACCTTCTTGGAACAACCACCAATGCAAGTACATCCCCCCTTAAGTAAGGAGGCCAAACACTGAGAAGTACTCTGGCTGCAGACTCGCCAAGTTTGCATACAATTGGAGCGGGACATCCCAAAAATCGGAGGAGTAAACCTTCTCTCAACTCCCCACAAAGAGGCTGCCCCTCCTGAATAGTAAGGAGACCAAAACTTGGCGGGCTCACCAAGAGCCCTGCACAGCATTGGGGGGGGGGGGGCACACACGCTCACCTGGCCGTGCGGAATCTCTGACACAGTTTCTCCACCAGACTCTCAGTCTGTTTATCCTTGGTGATGTAGCTGAACATCTGCCTGAGGTAGAGAAAAAGACACAGGCAGGCTCAAACACCAACTGTCGTGACCACGCACCAACGCCCACCAAAGGAAATATGCCACACGCCATACCTCATGATAATCTGGAACGGTTCCTCTTCCACCCCACACTCCGGATCCGACAGACGGCTGATAATGTCAGGGAGCAGGTTGTACACGGCGTTCCCCTGTGAGAGGACACAGGCGGAGAAGGGGGGGGGGGGGGGGGGGACAGACAGGCGGAGAGTGGGGGGGGGGGACAGACAGGCGGAGAGTGGGGGGGGGGGACAGACAGGCGGAGAGTGGGGGGGGGGGACAGACAGGCGGAGAGTGGGGGGGGGGACAGACAGGCGGAGAGTGGGGGGGGGGACAGACAGGCGGAGAGTGGGGGGGGGACAGACAGGCGGAGAGTGGGGGGGACAGACAGGCGGAGAGTGGGGGGGGGGACAGACAGGCGGAGAGTGGGGGGGACAGACAGGCGGAGAGTGGGGGGGGACAGACAGGCGGAGAGTGGGGGGGACAGACAGGCGGAGAGTGGGGGGGACAGACAGGCGGAGAGTGGGGGGGACAGACAGGCGGAGAGTGGGGGGGACAGACAGGCGGAGAGTGGGGGGGACAGACAGGCGGAGAGTGGGGGGGACAGACAGGCGGAGAGTGGGGGGGACAGACAGGCGGAGAGTGGGGGGGACAGACAGGCGGAGAGTGGGGGGGACAGACAGGCGGAGAGTGGGGGGGACAGACAGGCGGAGAGTGGGGGGGACAGACAGGCGGAGAGTGGGGGGGACAGACAGGCGGAGAGTGGGGGGGGGACAGACAGGCGGAGAGTGGGGGGGGGACAGACAGGCGGAGAGTGGGGGGGACAGGCGGAGAGTGGGGGGGACAGGCGGAGAGTGGGGGGGACAGGCGGAGAGTGGGGGGGACAGGCGGAGAGTGGGGGGGACAGGCGGAGAGTGGGGGGGACAGGCGGAGAGTGGGGGGGACAGGCGGAGAGTGGGGGGGACAGGCGGAGAGTGGGGGGGACAGGCGGAGAGTGGGGGGGACAGGCGGAGAGTGGGGGGGACAGGCGGAGAGTGGGGGGGACAGGCGGAGAGTGGGGGGGACAGGCGGAGAGTGGGGGGGACAGGCGGAGAGTGGGGGGGACAGGCGGAGAGTGGGGGGGACAGGCGGAGAGTGGGGGGGACAGGCGGAGAGTGGGGGGGACAGGCGGAGAGTGGGGGGGACAGGCGGAGAGTGGGGGGGACAGGCGGAGAGTGGGGGGGACAGGCGGAGAGTGGGGGGGACAGGCGGAGAGTGGGGGGGGGACAGGCAGAGGGGGACACAGGCGGAGAGAAAAGCTAATCAGATTACATCATAGAATCCTGACAGTGTGGAAGACAATTCGATACATCGAGTCTGCATGGTCCTCGGAAAGAGCATCCTACCCAAGTCCAAATCCCCACTCGTACACCACCTCACCATCCTCCTTCATTATCATCCACAGAAGCTGCTTGAGAGATTGACTCCCGGTCCCGAACAGATTACCCACTCATCTTCAGCCCAGACTGTGTCCCTTGGCCACCTCACCTCCAACCAGATCCCCTCATTTCCAGAACCTCCACCTATGCACGCCCGCCTCCCGAGTACCTTGTGTGACAGCTCGTTAAAAAAGCTGCGGGCCAGCATGGCGATGCTCTCCTCCTCATCAATGACCAGTACTGCCATTTCACTGATCTGACCTTTGACTTTGACCATGTCCTTGAGGATTAGATGCGTCATCACAATGAGGGCCGTACGACGCACGGCTGGAGAGCTGTCCCGCAACCTGTACACGTGAGAAAGAGGGAGCAACTGAGAAGGGAGCAAAACATTGAGGCAGCACTCTGTACTTATGTTAATCCAGCTCCCTCACACATTCACTCAGTAACCCCTCTCCCCCGGCACCCTGTGTTACTGACTGTATCTCTATTGATGTTAATCCAGCTCCCTCACACTGTCACTCAGTAACCCCTCTCCCCCAGCACCCTGTGTTACTGACTGTATCTCTATTGATGTTAATCCAGCTCCCTCACACTGTCACTCAGTAACCCCTCTCCCCCAGCACCCTGTGGTACTGACTGTATCTCTACTGATGTTAATCCAGCTCCCACACACTGTCACTCAGTAACCCCTCTCCCCCAGTGCCTCGTGTTACCAACGATCTCCACTGATGTTAATCCAGCTCCCTCACACGGTCACTCGGTAACCACTCTCCCCCAGCACCCTGTGTTACTGACTGTATCTCGACTGATGTTAATCCAGCTCCCTCAGTCACTCAGTAACCCCTCTCCCCCAGCACACTGTGTTACTGACTGAATCTCTACTGATGTTAATCCAGCTCCCTCACAGTCACTCAGTAACCCCTCTCCCCCAGCACCCTGTGTTACTGAGTGTATCTCTACTGATGTTAATCCAGCTCCCTCACACTGTCACTCAGTAAGCCCTCTCCCCAGCACCCTGTGTTACTGACTGTATCTCTACTGATGTTAATCCAGCTCCCTCACACTGTCACTCAGTAAGCCCTCTCCTCAGCACCCTGTGTGACTGAGTGTATCGCTACTGATGTTAAGTCAGCTCCCTCACAGTGCCAGCTCAGTGAATTCTAACCCCAGCTGTGCATACCTCACATAACAGGTAATTCCTGCGGTGGTGGGGGAACTGGTCCACAGGAGACGGGGCAGCTCACCTGGCGTAGAGGTGTGGTGTCCAGGGCTCGATGAGGTTCGGGAAGCGGAAAGAGAGGTCTCCGAGGGCCACCATGGTGTTGGCGCGGATGCTGGGCAGGGCCGACTTCTCTAGCATGGTGAACAGGAGACGAAGATGTTTCTCACAGAAATCATGGCTGGTGGCAAGAGGGGGTGTTAAGAAATAAAGAGACTGCAAAATTAAAGGACAGCACTTACAGAATAATACCAAGTGCGCCAAGGATGACACCAACATGGCTGACCTGCGCGTGCCCGAAAGTATATGCATTTCCGCGCAGAAGCCCATCCTCTGCAGGCAGCGGGAACATATCCAGGCTTTACACCCTTTACTAAAAAAAATTAAAACCAAAACATTTGCGGGGGGGGGGGGGGCAACAATAGCACAATAGCTTCCTGGTTTATTCTACATAGCAATACCTCGATTAGAGTCGGCTCACTAATCAATTAGCACTTTTCCTCTCACACGTTACAAATTATTGCTCCCTCTGAAGCTTGCCATTCCTGCATTTGCCCTGATGAATCCAAGATGAAAAACTTTGACAATTGTCTCTTTTTTACCCAGCAATACCAGAGAAAAAGACTGGCAGGTTCCCCGAAGCACGACAGACTGGCTCAATGCTCCCCTCCCACCTTAACAGCGTGCGAGGACCCCCCCCCCCCCCGCAACTGTCATTACCCCCGCTACCCCACCGCCCCAATTTCTGTCACAGCCACCGACTCCCACCTCTCACTTACCTGACCATGGCAATCTTGCAGAGGGCGAGGCAGGATGCCGTGCACAGATCAGGGTCGTTGTATCTTCCCGGATTGGTGCAGATCTTCACAATCAGGGGCACAAATGCCGAGAGGAGCTGACGGTCTGCCGGCGGGGAAAGATTCAAAGTTATATATCTTTTAAATTTAGAGGAAAAAAAAAAGTGCCACGCGGATGGATAGAGAGGCACACTCACCGTCTAACAACTCCGCTTCACAGATACTACGGACCAGCTCAGCCTCCGTGTCATCGGCAGAAGCTTCGGTCAGGCCCAGCTCCTCTTCGATGCCGCTGGCTCTCTAGCAGGAGAAAAACAAACACCTTTTCTGAAAGGCTGCACCTGGAGTACTGCATACAGTTTTGGTCACTTTGGGCAGGAAGAATAGAAAAGGGGTCAAACTGTTTAAATGGAGAAAGATTGTGAAACTCTTTGTGGAACAAATGTGCAGAGTTCACTGCCGGAGTACTTTTCAGTTTTGGTCTCCTTACTGTTAAAGTGGGATGTCCTCACAGTGGAGGCAGTTCAGAGAGGGTTCACTAGTCTGATTCCTGGGTTGTCTTGCTCCAACCACAGCCAGAATACTCCTCAGTTTTGATCTCCTTTCTATTAAGTAGGAACATGCTTGCAATGGAGGTAGTTCAGAGAAGGTTCATTAGTTTAGATCCCTGGGCTGTCTTGCTCCAACCATACAGGGGCTCTTGCTGAGTCCCCAGCCAGAGTACTTCTCAGTTTCAGTCTCCTTACTTGAGGGATTTACTTGCATTAGAAGCAGTTCGGAGAAAGGTTCGCTCAATGCGTTCCTGGGATGAAGGGGAGGCGATTTGGCTTAGAAGACCATAAGACATAGGAGCAGAATTAGGCCACTCGGCCCATCGAGTCTGACCTCCCCTTGACGAAGCCGTGCTGACTCAGTACTATTTTACCATGCACTTCCAAGTACTCCGCGATTTCATCTTTAATAACGGACTCTAAAATCTTACCAATGACCGAAGTCAGGCTAACCGTCTTCTGCCTTATGAGGAAGAGTCGAGCAGGTTGGGCCTGCACCCCTTGGAGTTTAGAAGAATGGGGGGACAACCTTATTGAGACATACAAGATCTTCATGTTGGTGGGGGGCCAGAGATGACAGGGTGGATGCTGAGAGGATGTTTCCCCCTCGCGGTGGAGGGGGTGGAATCGAGAACAAAGTGGGGTGCACAGTTTCAGAATAAGGGGGTATCTGCACTGAACGCAGAGTAGAGGAAGAAATCCATTGTTTGGTGAGCGTTTAGTCTGCAGTTACCTCGCCCAGAGAACAGTGGGGATTGCGGGGGAGGGGGAAATCACTCAATATATAGACTGTGTAATGGGGGAGGGGGGACATTAAAAATGGAGTTACGGCCACAATCAGATCGGCCGTGATCGATTCAAATGGGGGACCAGGTTTGGAGAGGCCTACTCCACCCTATGATCTGACTCTCTTGGATTGGATTGGATTTGTTTATTGTCACGTGTACCGAGGTAAAGTGAAAAGTATTTTTCTGCGAGCAGCTCAACAGATCATTAAGTACATGGGAAGAAAAGGGAATAAAAGAAAATACATAATAGGGCAACACAAGGTGTACAATGTAACTACATAAGCACTGGCATCGAGTGAAGCATACAGGGTGTCGTGTTAATGAGGTCAGTCCATAAGAGGGTCATTTAGGAGTCTGGTGACAGTGGGGAAGAAGCTGTTTTTGAGTCTGTTCGTGCGTGTTCTCAGACTTCTGTATCTCCTGCCCGATGGAAGAAGTTGGAAGAGTGAGTAAGCCGGGTGGGAGGGATCTTTGATTATGCTGCCCGCTTTCCCCAGGCAGCGGGAGGTGTAGATGGAGTCAATGGATGGGAGGCAGGTTTGTGTGATGGACTGGGCGGCGTTTCACGACTCTTGTGAAGTTTCTTGCGGTCCTGGGCCGAGCAGTTGCCATACCAGGCTGTGATGCAGCGCGATAGGATGCTTTCTATGGTGCACCTGTAAAAGATGGTAAGGGTTTATGTGGACATGCCAAATTTCCTTAGTTTCCTGAGGAAGTATAGGCGCTGTTGTGCTATCTTGGTGGTAGCGTTGACGTGGGTGGACCAGGACAGATGATTTTTGGAGATGTGCACCCCTAGGAATTTGAAACTGCTAACCATCTCCACCTCGGCCCCGTTGATGCTGACAGGGGTGTGTACAGTACTTTGCTTCCTGAAGTCAATGACCAGCTCTTTAGTTTTCCTGGCATTGAGGGAGGGATTGTTGGCGCTACACCACTCCACTAGGTTCTCTATCCCCCACCTGTATTCTGACTCGTCATTATTCGAGATCCGGCCCACCATGGACGTATCGTCAGCAAACTTGCAGATGGAGTTGGAACCAAGTTTTGTCACGCAGTCGTGTGTGTACAGGGAGTAGAGTAGGGGGCTAAGTACGCAGCCTTGCGGGGCCCCGGTGTTGAGGACTATTGTGAGGAGGTGTTGTTGTTCATTCTTACTGATTGTGGTCTGTTGGTCAGAAAATCGAGGATCCAGTTGCAGAGTGGGGAGCCAAGTCCTAGGTTTTGGAGCTTTGATATGAGCTTGGCTGGGATTATGGTGTTGAAGGCGGAGCTATAGTCAATAAATGGGAGTCTGATGTAGGAGTCCTTGTTTTCGAGATGCTCTAGGGATGAGTGTAGGGCCAGGGAAATGGCGTCTGATGTGGACCGGTTGCGACGGTATGCGAATTGCAGTGGATCAAGGCGTTCTAGGAGTATGGAGGTGATGCGCTTCATGATCAACCTCTCGAAGCACTTCATTACGACTGAAGTCAGGGCCACTGGACGGTAGTCATTGAGGCACATTGCCTGGTCCTTCTTTGGTACCGGTATGATGGTGGTCTTCTTGAAGCAGGTGGGGACCTCGGAGTGGAGTAGGGACAGGTTAAAGATGTCCGCGAATACCTCTGCCAGCTGGTCCGCGCAGGCTCTGAGTGCACGACCAGGGATCCCGTCGCCTTCCGAGGGTTCACTTTCAGGAAAGCCAATCTGACTTTGGAAGCTGTGATGGTGGGTATGGGTGAATTATGGGCTGCTGGGGCACTCAACAGCGGATTGTTGGTTACTGCTCGAACCGAGCATAGAATGCATTGAGTTCATCGGGGAGGGGTGCTCTGCTGCCAGAGATACTGTTCGGCTTCGCTTTGTAGCCCGTTATGTTGTTTAGTCCTTGCCACAACCGCCGAAAGTCTGTCTGTGACTCTAGCTTGGTTTGATATTCTCTCTTGGCATCTCGGATGGCTTTGCGGAGGTCGTACCTGGATTTCTTGTATAGGTCAGGGTTGTCTGTCTTGAACAATCAGATCGGCCGTGATCGAATCAAGTGGGGGACCAGGTTTGGAGAGTCCTACTCCACCCTATGATCTGACTCTCTCGGGGCAGGAATCTGGAAGGATGAGGCAGGATGGAGGAAGATGGGGGAAGGGTCTGAAGACAGTTGGGAAGGTAGGAGAGATCCCAAGACTGCACCTCAATTGGAGGCTGCGGGCAGGAAGTGAGAGCCTTCCTTGGTTAATGATCTGAGTGAACTAAATGTAATATCTCCATTTTTGCAATGACAGAAAGTTGGGGGGGGGGGGGGGGGGGCGTGATCGGGGGTTGGTTAACTGTGAGGAGGATAGAGATGCTTGAGCATGATTTGGACAAGTTGATTTTAGTGGCAGACTTTAGCGTGGCAGATGCAGTATAATTTGGAGAAATGCAGAGTTATCCACATTGGTAGCAAAACCAGGAAGGCAGATATCTGAATGGCTATAGATTGAGAGAGAGGGAAATGTGCAATGAGACCTGGGTGTCCTTGTACATCGGTCGCTGAAGGTAAGCATGTAGGTGATGCACCAGTGAAGGCGGCGAATGGTATGTTGGCCTTCATTGTAAGAGGATTAGAGTACAGCAGCAGGGATGCCTACTGCAATTATGAGACCACATCTGGAATGTTGTGTGCAGTTTAAGTCTCCATAACTGAGGAAGGATGTTCTTGATTTAGAGGGAGTGCAGCAAACATTTACCAGACTGATTCCTGGAATGGCGGGACTGATGATCGAGGAGAGATTGAATTGGTTAGGATTGGGACATCCGGGTGCGGCGATGACCAGCTGAGTCGCACATTTCGGCAGCTCCCAGTGAAACGGACTTTTGGGCTCTTGATAGGAGCCCCAACGGCAATTTTGACGGCTAAAAACACTGTGCGGTAAACCAGAAGGGAATCCCCCCCTGGATACAGATGAAAAAAGGAGAAAGTGGCCGGATTGCAGTGGTTCCTTTAGAACAGCGGCAAGGAAGGCAAGCAAAAACCAAGATGGCGTCGGAAGGTGGCAGTTTAACATGGGGCCCTGAACAACAAGAGTTCTTGAAATGCTGTGTGGAAGAGATCAAAAAGGAAATGAAGAAAGAGCTGTTGGCCCCGATACTACAGGCGATCGAAGGGCTAAAGGAGGAACAAATGACCCAGGAGCGGGAGCTTCGGGTCATGAAGGCAAAGGCAGCCGAGAATGAGGACGACATACAGGGCCTGGTGGTGAAGACGGAGACGCATGAGGCACATCAGAAACGATGTGTGGAAAGGTTGGAGGCACTGGAGAACAACGCAAGGAGGAACAACCTGAGGATTCTTGGTCTTCCTGAACCGCACCCCGACGGGAGCGGACGTTGGGGCATATGTGAGCACGATGCTGCACTCGTTAATGGGAGCGGAGGCCCCGGCGGGTCCGTTGGAGGTGGAGGGAGCATACCGAGTGATGGCGCGAGGACCGAGAGCAGGAGAAATTCCCAGAGCCATAGTGTTGAGATTCCTCCGTTTTAAGGATAGAGAAATGGTCCTTAGATGGGCAAAGAAAACTCGGAGCAGTCAATGGGAGAACGCGGTGATCCGCGTTTATCAAGACTGGAGTGCGGAGGTGGCGAGAAGGAGGGCGAGCTTTAATCAGGCCAAGGCGGTGCTTCATAAAAAGAAGATAAAATTTGGAATGCTGCAACCGGCAAGACTGTGGGTCACATATCGAGGGAGGCACCACTACTTTGAGACGGCTGATGAAGCGTGGACTTTTATTGTGGAAGAAAAACTGGAATGAGCGGGTTATTAAAAAGAACGTTTGAACAAAGTGGTGGGGCGAATGTGGGGAGCGAAGAGGGGGGTTAAAAAGGGGGGAAAGAGGAGTTTTATGTACTAATCCTGCGATGTGGTAACTTTTCTCTCTTCCACAGGTGGTGATGGGGGGAGGAGGGGAGGTGGAGGAGATGGGGCGTTGGCCATTGGGGGCGGGGCCAAGGGAGAAGCGCGGGCTTGGTTCCCGCGCTATGATAATCATGGCGGGAATAGAGAAGCAGGAAGGAGGGGGCGTCGCACGGTGCGAGCCGAGGTCACGGGGAGAAGCCGAGGTCGGCCAGAGTTTGCTGACTTCTGGGAACAACATGGGGGGAGTAATTACGCTAGCGGGGAATCTAGCGGGGGGGGTGGGAGGGGGGAATTACTGGGTTGCTGCTGCTGGGGAGAGGGGGGAGCTGGTATGGGAGGGGATGGGCGGGGGGGCACCGCCTGGGGGAGATACAGCTGCGTGGGAACCGGGTGAGGAGCTGGAAAAAGGGGATGGCTAATCGACAAGGGGGGGGGGGGGGGGGGGGGGGGTAGGAAGCCCCCCAACCCAGCTGATCACGTGGAACGTGAGAGGGCTGAATGGGCCGATAAAGAGGGCACGGGTACTCGCACACCTTAAGAAACTTAAGGCAGATGTGGTTATGTTACAGGAAACGCACCTGAAACTGATAGACCAGGTTAGGCTACGCAAAGGATGGGTGGGGCAGGTGTTCCATTCCGGGCTAGATGCGAAAAACAGGGGGGTGGCTATATTAGTGGGGAAGCGGGTAATGTTCGAGGCAAAGACTATAGTGGCGGATAACGGGGGCAGATACGTGATGGTGAGTGGCAAACTACAGGGGGAGACGGTGGTTTTGGTAAACGTATATGCCCCGAACTGGGATGATGCCAATTTTATGAGGCGGATGCTAGGACGCATTCCGGACCTAGAGATGGGAAAGCTGATAATGGGGGGAGATTTTAATACGGTGTTGGAACCAGGGCTGGATAGGTCGAAGTCCAGGATTGGAAGGAGGCCGGCAGCAGCCAAGGTACTTAAAGATTTTATGGAGCAGGTGGGAGGTGTAGACCAGTGGAGATTTAGCAGACCTAGGAGTAAGGAGTTCTCGTTTTTCTCCTATGTCCATAAAGTCTACTCGCGAATAGACTTTTTTGTGCTGGGAAGGGCGTTGATCCCGAAGGTGAGGGGAACGGAGTATACGGCTATAGCCATTTCGGATCACGCTCCACACTGGGTAGACTTGGAGATAGGGGAGGAAACAGGAGGGCGCCCACCCTGGAGAATGGACATGGGACTAATGGCAGATATGGGGGGGTGTCTAAGGGTGAGGGGGTGCATTGAAAAGTACTTGGAACTCAATGATAATGGGGAGGTCCAGGTGGGAGTGGTCTGGGAGGCGTTGAAGGCGGTGGTTAGAGGGGAGCTGATATCAATAAGGGCACATAAAGGGAAGCAGGAGAGTAAGGAACGGGAGCGGTTGCTGCAAGAACTTTTGAGGGTGGACAGACAATATGCGGAAGCACCGGAGGAGGGACTGTACAGGGAAAGGCAAAGACTACATGTAGAATTTGACTTGCTGACTACGGGCACCGCAGAGGCACAATGGAGGAAGGCACAGGGTGTACAGTACGAATATGGGGAGAAGGCGAGCAGGTTGCTGGCACACCAATTGAGGAAAAGGGGAGCAGCGAGGGAAATAGGGGGAGTGAGGGATGAGGAAGGAGAGATGGAGCGGGGAGCAGAGAGAGTGAATGGAGTGTTCAAGACATTTTATAAAAAATTATATGAAGCTCAACCCCCGGATGGGAGGGAGAGAATGATGGGCTTCTTGGATCGGCTGGAATTTCCCAAGGTGGAAGAGCAGGAAAGGGTGGGACTGGGAGCACAGATCGAGGTAGAAGAAGTGGTGAAAGGAATTAGGAGCATGCAGGCGGGAAAGGCCCTGGGACCGGATGGATTCCCAGTCGAATTCTATAGAAAATATGTGGACTTGCTTGCCCCAGTATTGACGAGGACCTTTAATGAGGCAAAGGAAAGGGGACAACTGCCCCCGACTATGTCTGAAGCAACGATATCGCTTCTCTTAAAGAAGGAAAAGGACCCGCTACAATGCGGGTCCTATAGACCTACTTCCCTCCTAAATGTAGATGCCAAGATCCTGGCCAAGGTAATGGCAATGAGAATAGAGGAATGTGTCCCGGGGGTGGTCCACGAGGACCAAACGGGGTTTGTGAAGGGGAGACAGCTGAACACGAATATACGGAGGCTGTTAGGGGTAATGATGATGGCCCCACCAGAGGGGGAAATGGAGATAGTAGTGGCGATGGATGCCGAGAAAGCATTTGATAGAGTGGAGTGGGATTATTTGTGGGAGGTGTTGAGGAGATTTGGTTTTGGAGAGGGGTATGTTAGATGGGTGCAGCTGTTGTATAGGGCCCCGATGGCGAGCGTGGTCACGAATGGACGGGGATCTGCATATTTTCGGCTCCATAGAGGGACAAGGCAGGGATGCCCTCTGTCCCCATTATTGTTTGCACTGGCGATTGAGCCCCTGGCGATAGCGTTGAGGGGTTCCAAGAAGTGGAGGGGAGTACTTAGAGGAGGAGAAGAACACCGGGTATCTTTGTATGCGGACGATTTGCTACTATACGTGGCAGACCCGGCGGAGGGGATGCCAGAAATAATGCGGATACTTGGGGAGTTTGGGGATTTTCCAGGGTATAAATTGAACATGGGGAAAAGTGAGTTGTTTGTGGTGCATCCAGGGGAGCAGAGTAGAGAAATAGAGGACCTACCGTTGAGGAAGGTAACAAGGGACTTTCGTTACCTGGGGATCCAGATAGCCAAGAATTGGGGCACATTGCATAGGTTAAATTTAACGCGGTTGGTGGAACAAATGGAGGAGGATTTCAAGAGATGGGATATGGTATCCCTGTCACTGGCAGGGAGGGTGCAGGCGGTTAAGATGGTGGTCCTCCCGAGATTCCTCTTTGTGTTTCAGTGCCTCCCGGTGGTGATCACGAAGGCTTTTTTTAAAAAGGATTGAAAAGAGCATCATGGGTTTTGTGTGGGCCGGGAAGACCCCGAGAGTGAGGAAGGGATTCTTACAGCGTAGCAGGGATAGGGGGGGGGGCTGGCACTACCGAGCCTAAGTGAGTATTATTGGGCCGCTAATATTTCAATGGTTAGTAAGTGGATGGGAGAGGAGGAGGGAGCGGCGTGGAAGAGATTAGAGAGGGCGTCCTGTAGGGGGACTAGCCTACAGGCTATGGTGACAGCCCCATTGCCGTTCTCACCGACGAACTACACCACAAGCCCGGTGGTGGTGGCTACACTGAAGATTTGGGGACAGTGGAGACGGCATAGGGGAAAGACTGGAGCCTTGGGGGGATCCCCGATAAGAAACAACCATAGGTTTGCCCAGAGGGGAATGGATGGGGGATATGGAATGTGGCAAAGAGCAGGAATAATGCAACTGAAAGATCTGTTTGTGGATGGGAAGTTCGCAAGTCTGGGAGCGCTGACCGAGAAATATGGGTTGCCCCAAGGGAATGCATTCAGGTATGTGCAACTGAGGGCTTTTGCGAGGCAACAGGTGAGGGAATTCCCGCAGCTCCCGCAGTGTCAGATATATATAGGGAAATGAGGGACGAAGGGGAGACTATGGTAGATGAACTAAAAGGGAAATGGGAAGAAGAGCTGGGGGAGATCGAGGAGGGGCTGTGGGCAGATGCCCTAAGCAGGGTAAACTCGTCGTCCTCGTGTGCCAGGCTAAGCCTGATTCAGTTTAAGGTATTACACAGGGCGCATATGACTGGAGCACGGCTCAGTAACTTTTTTGGGGTGGAGGATAGTTGTGCGAGGTGCTCGAGAAGCCCAGTGAATCATACCCATATGTTTTGGTCATGCCCGGCACTACAGGGGTTTTGGATGGGGGTGACAAAGGTGCTTTCAAAAGTAGTGGGGGTCCGGGTCGAACCAAGCTGGGGGTTGGCTATATTTGGGGTTGCACAAGAGCCGGGAGTGCAGGAGGCGAGAGAGGCCGATGTTTTGGCCTTTGCGTCCCTAGTAGCCCGGCGCAGGATATTGTTAATGTGGAAAGAAGCCAAGCCCCTGGGGGTGGAGACCTGGATAAATGACATGGCAGGGTTTATAAAGCTAGAGCGGATTAAGTTCGTTCTAAGGGGGTCGGCTCAAGGGTTCACCAGGCGGTGGCAACCATTCGTCAAATACCTCGCAGAAAGATAGATGGAATGGAAAAAAGAAGGCAGCAGCAGCAGCCCAGGATCCGGGGGGGGGGGGGGGGGGGGGGGGGGGGGGAGAGGAGGAACCAGAAGGACTCTCAGGGTTGTTAATATATACTGTATAATATGTATAGGTCGTTGCGACAGATAATTATATATTGGACTGTTAAATTATATTTTTGGAGAGTGTTACTTGTGATAAGGCAGTTGCCAATTAGGGTTAGTTTTCATTTTTGTTTATAAAATAGGTCATTGTTATTTGTGTTGTTATAATATTGTGTAAAGGATGCACAATGTACTGTGTTGGTTGACCAAAAATTTTCAATAAAATATTTATTAAAAAAAAGGATTGTATTTGCTGGAGTTTAGAAGAATGTGGGGGAAATCTCGTAGAAACTTATTAAAATTCTAACAGAACAGACAGGATAGCTGCATGAAGGATGTTTCCGATGGTGGGGGAGTCCAGAATCAGGGGTCACAAAGGATATCGGGTAGGCCAATTAGGACAGAGATGCAGAGAAATTTCTTCATCCAAAGAGTGGTGAGCCTGTGGAATTCATTACCACAGGAAGTAGTTGAGGCTAAAACATTGTATGGTTACAAGAGGAGTTCGATATAGCACTCGTGCCGAAAGGAATCAAAGGAGATGGAGGCACGGGGGAAGCAGGAAGAGGTTACTGAGCTAAATGATCAGCCATTATCATAATGAATAGCGGAGCAGGCTCGTAGGGCCTCCTTCTGCTCCTATTTTCTGTATTCCGATGACTGACAGGGTTGCATAGAAACATAGAAGCAGGAGGAGGCCATTCGGTTTGCAGGGTGTGGGTGGGTCAGGGTCCTTTCCCTCACCTTGGCCTTCCCCTTCAGCTTTTGCTTGACTTCTTGCTGCTCACGGTTCAGGCGTCGCCGCTGCATCTCCGGCCCCACGGCTCGCTCGAGGTGCAGCATCTGCTGGAGAGCCACATGACCCACAGTGGCGATCAGGTTACCCAGGACGTGAGCTGGCAGGGTGGATGGAGAATCTGGACATACATCCGTGGCTGAGGTAAGGGGCCAAAAGAAAATAGCTCACAATTACCCATTAAACAATGCTTAACAATGACAACAAAACACTAAATCCTAACTGATATCTCTAATTTCCACTCAAGCAAAACCAGTCACAGGTCAAAATGTACTTTCAAATACAGTGAGCCCGGCCCAGGAGTACTTGCAATAAAGAGATGTCTTGGATAAACCGCTTTGAAAGAGTGAGAGAGATCCTTCAGGAACCAGCTTGCAGATTCTGGTCTGTGTCAAACTACTGTTTCAACTGCCATCCTTTCCAGAAGCCGGTTCTGTTCGGAGGCAAAATCTTTTTTAACTGTTTTGAGAGAAATTTCAAGTCTGTTCATAGACGGATCAAAACAGAACCCCAAAACACAACTCCTGACTGCTTCAGCTCCTGGTTCCTCCCATTAACTATATCAGTTTAGTACGGCTGAACGCAATGTGCGCAATTCTCCATCGGCCGATGCCGAAATTGGGAAACGTGATAGGGTTGAGAATAAGTTCCGACGCCGAAATCCTGACGGAGGCTGATTTGACACCAAATTGCAATTCTCCGTCGCCTCAACATCGTTGCCAATGCGTTCCGCAACGCACGCACAGTAAACACCATTTGCATATTAGAGGGAATGACCCGGTATTTTCCAAGGCCTCCGCCATTCTCCGCCTCCGAAGGGCCGAATTCCCGACAACGCAGTTCACTTGTACTTTTCAGAATCGTGAATCCGGAGTCTTGGCTGATGAGGGAGAGAGAAGAGGAAGGAGAGTGAGGCAGGACTGTGGGCTGCCAGAGCTGGGGAGCTGGCGTGACGGGGGGGAAATCGAGCCGAGTGGCCGGGGAGAACCCCCTCGCACAGGACTGGGGCGGAGTCCAGGCACAGATCACCATTGCCGCAGCCTGCCTACACGGCAGCCATCTTGCTGCGCACCCCACTGACCACCCACCTTGACCCTTGGTTCTGCACAGTGACACCGGCTGTATTGGTGCCCACACCCCGCACCCACCCCCACATACCACCACTCAAAGGGCAGCCATCCACCGGCAGGGCATCACCCAGTCGAGAGCAACGCCCGCTGTTGCCCCTACGGTGGTGCCAGGCAGGGGCCGCAGAGTGTACTGCTGGTAAGGACTGATGCAGCCAACGGTACTCCTGGCATCAGGGTCAGGCATATGGGCAAGAGGCCACCCCACAGTGCCGGGCAGCAACGGGGCCAGGGGTGTGGGGATGGGGGAAGAGATATGCGGGGAGAGAGTGCACAGTGCCAACCGGGGCCATCGTGTAGCTCTTTGGACCTGATTGGGCATGGGGTACACACCATGCTAGCATGTCAGCCTTTCACCCCTGCAGACAATGGATATTGGAATTCAACCAGCAATGGCGCCTTGCTGCTAGTCGCCGCAGACCTGGGGGATACCCTGATACTGTATGAGCTGGGGCTGCTCGAAGAGGAGGAGGAGGAGGAGGAGGAAGCTACAGCAACGAAGCGTGCAGCTGCGGATTATGCCCCAGAGGAACAGGAGGCAGCCGCCCAGAATGGAGAGCCGGCTGCCCAACAGGCCGAGGAGGAGGAGCTGGAATGGAGAAGACGCAGGAGGCCTCACGTGTACCGGCAGCGCCCGTCGCTCGAGGACCTTCCGGACTGGGCATGCCGAAAACTCTGGCTACGCAGGGAGATCATGGCGCACCTGGCAGCTGCTCCCGGTGGCCGTCAAAGTGAAGGTCACCCTGAATCTTTACGCCATAGGGTCCTTCCAGGCGCTGAATGGGGACCTGTCCAGGATCTCACAGAGCTCGGTGCACAGGTGCATCCGCGCCGTCACGGAGGCCTTCTATGCCCAGTCGGCACAATATATCCATTTCAATGTGGGCCAAGCCCACCAGGATGCCCAGGCAGCGCGGTTCACCGCCATTGTCAAGATGCCCCAGGTCCAGGAATGCATGCCCCCCTACAAGCATCTGCAGATGACAGGCCACTTTACACAAACCAAAAGGGTTTCCACTCGATGAACGTGCAGCTGGTGTGTAACCATCAGATGCGCATCATGCACGTCTGCGTCCGATACCCAGGCAGTGTGCACGACACCTTCTCCTGGCCCACTCGACGATTCCCGACATGTCCAAGGCACCCCCCCCCCGGGCTACGGGGTTGGCTCCTGGGCAACAGGGGTTATCCGCTGCGGTCGTGGCTGATGATGCCTATCTGGAGGCCACAGACTGACGCCGAGACCCACTACGGCACCCATGCAGCGACCTGGGACGTGATCGAGCGGTGCTTCAGCCCCCTGAAGATGCGGTTCAGGTGCCTGGACTGCTCTGGAGGGGCCCTCTAATATGACACTGAGAGGTTCACCCACATCGTGGTGGCCTGCTGCATCCTCCAATATCATGTAGCAGAGTGGTGACATGCTGCAGGAGGAGGATGAACATCAGACCTTGTCTGACGAGGAGGATATGGGGGAGGGCGAAGATGGGCAGGACATGGGAGACTGCATGACGTGTGAGCCAGAGCCACCACGCATGGGACGCTCTGATCGCCTCCAGGTTCACCGACTGGGTGGGGGGAGTGAGAGAGAAGAGAGAGAGAGAGAGAGAGAGAGAGAGAGAGAGAGAGAGAGAGAGAGAGAGAGAGAGAGAGAGAGGGTTACAAGTGTGTGGGACGGGAGTTGGTGCCATGGTGCCAGGGGCCCAGTGCCTCCTATTCATCCCAGCTGCCCTGAGGAGATTGTGCAGTTTTTCTACGGCACTGCTGGCCGGTCCAGACGGTGCTGTTCACCTCTGCCACCTACGCCCAGCAACGGCGAATGGTGGCGGGTGGCAGCCTCTTTCCCGGGCCGGGGTACAGGGTCCAAGAGGGTCTCCAGCTCAACGTCCGTAAATCATGGTGCTGTTCTCCTCGTTTCCATCTTGTTAGCTGGGACGGTGTGTGTGGGGAGTGCAGTGTGTAATGCAAGTGCAGCTTGTCAGCGCCCTGAGTGTCAATCGCGAACCCCGCACAGTTTCTCATTGGAATACCTTGTGTTCCACGCGGCCCCGGTGCTAGCCCCTCAACAGTCACTGAATCATAAGACATAGAAGCAGAATTAGGCCATTCGGCCCATCGAGTCTGCTCCTCCATTCAATCATGGCTGATATTTTTCTCATCCTCATTTTCCTGCATTCTCCCCATAACCCCTGATCCCCTTATTAATCAAGAACCTATCTATCTCTGTCTTAAAGACACTCAGTGATTTGGCCTCCACAGCCTTCTGCGGCAAAGAATTCCACAGATTCACCACCCTCTGGCTGAAGAAATTCCTCCTCATCTCGGTTTTAAAGGATCGTCCCTTTAGTCTGAGATGGTGTCCTCTGGTTCTAGTTTTTCCTACAAGTGGAAACATCCTCTCCACCTCTATCCAGGCCTCGCAGTATCTTACAAGTTGCAATAAGATCACCCCTCATACTTCTAAACTCCGAGTACAGATCCAGATTCCTCAACCGTTCCTCATACGACAAGCTCTTCATTCCAGGGATCATTCTTGTGAACCTCCTCAGGACCCTTTCCAAGGCCAGCACATCCTTCCTTCGATACGTGGCCCAAAACTGCTCACAATACTCCAAATGGGGTCTGACCAGAGCCTTATACAGCCTCAGAAGTACATCCCTGGTCTTGTATTCTAGCCCTCTTGACATGAATGCTAACATTGCATTTGCCTTACTAACTGCTGATTGAACCTGCACGTTAACATTAAGAGAATCGTGAACAAGGACTCCCAAGTCCCTTTGTGCTTCTGATTTCCTGAGCATTTCCCCATTTAGAAAATAGTCTACGCCTAAAGTCCTCCTTCCAAAGTGCATAACCTCACACTTTTCCACATTGTATTTCATTTGCCACTTCATTGCCCACTCTCCTAGCTTGTCCAAGTCCTTCTGCAGCCCCCTTGCTTCCTCAATACTACCTGTCCTGCTACAGATCTTTGTATCATCTGCAAACTTAGCAACAGTGCCTTCAGTTCCTTCTTCCAGATCATTAATGTATATTGTGAAAAGTTGTGGTCCCAGCACAGACCCCTGAGGCACACCACTAGTCACCGGCTGCCATCCTGAAAAAGACCTTTATCCCTACTCTCTGCTTTCTGCCAGTCAGCCAATCCTCTATCCATGCCAGGATCTTACCCTTAACACAATGGGCTCTTAACTTATTTAACAGTCTCCTATGCGACACCTTGTCAAAGGCCTTCTGGAAATCTAAACAAATCACGTGCACTGGTTCTCCTTTGTCTATCTTCCTTGTTACCTCCTCAAAGAACTATAACAGATTTGCAGACATGGCCTCCCCTTGATGAAGCTGTGCTGACTCAGTTCTATTTTACCATGCACTTCCAAGTACTCCGCAATCGCATCTTTAATAACAAACTTTAAAATCTTACTGATGACCAAAGTCAGGCTAACCGGCCTATAATTTACCGTCTTCTGCCTCCCTCCCTTCTTAAACAGTGGTGTTACATTAGCCACTTTCCAGTCCTCTGGGACCCTTCCTGCCTCCAGTGATTCCCGAAAGACCATCACCAATGCCTCCACAATCTCCTCAGCTATCTCTTTTAGGACCCTGGGGTGTAGTCCATCCGGTCCAGGTGAATTATCCACCTTTAGACCTTTCAGTTTCCCCAGAACCTTCTCCTTAGTGATGGCCACTGCACTCACCTCTGCCCCCTGATTCTCCTGGAACTCTGGCATCCCACTGGTGTCTTCCACTGTGAAGAATGGTGCAAAGTAACTATTCAGTTCTTCTGCCATTTCTTTGTTTCCTATTATTACTTCTCCAGCCAAGTTTACCAGTGGTCCAATGTCTATTTTTGCCTCTCTTACCTTTTATATATTGAAAAAACTCTTCCCATCTTCCTTTATATTACTAGCTAGCTTACACTCATACTTCATCTTCTCCCCCCTTATTGCTTTTTTAGTTGTCTTCTGCTCACTTTTAAAGGCTTCCCAATCCTCTGGTTTCCCACTAATTCTCGCCACTTTGTATGCTTTTTCTTTAGCTTTTATGCTGTCCTTGACTTCCCTCGGCAACCATGGATGCCTTGTCCTCCCCTTAGCATGTTTCCTCCTCCTTGGGATGAATTTCTGCTATGCCTCCCGAATAACTCCACAAAACTCCTGCCATTGCTCTTCCAGTCTTCCCTGCTAGGCTCCTTTTCCAATCAATTCTGGCCAGCTCCTCCCGCATGTCTTTGTAGTTACCCATATTGTATTGTAATACCGTTACATCTGATTGCAGCTTCTCCCTCTCAAACTGCAGGGTAAATTCTATCGTATTGCGGTCACTGCTCCCTAAGGGTTCCTTCACCTTAAGATCCCTAATCAAGTCTACCTCATTACACATCACCAAATCCAGAATTGCCTGGATGACGCCAGCACACGCTGGCGCTCCTGCGCATGCGCCGGCCAGTGGAGGACCTTCGGCGCCGGTTGGCGTGGCGCCAAGCTCCTTCTGTGCCGGCCGGCGAGGCGCAAATCATCCGGGGCCGGCCTAGCCCCTGAAGGTGCGGCGGATTCTGATCTTGGGCCGGGCCATCGTGGGTGCACCCCCAGGGGCCTGATTTCCCCCCCCCCCCCCCCCCCCACTCCCGAGAACCCCGGTGGCCGCCCGCGGAGCCAGGTCCCGCCGGTAAGTACCTGTTGTAATTTATGCCAGCGGGACCGGCCGAAAACGGGCGGCAACACGGCCCATCGCGGGCCAGCGAATCCCACCCAATATATCTGAAATTCCAACATTCAGAACACCCCTCCCCTTAAAAACACAACCCTAATCCATGCTTTGAACCCTTACTGCACCAAATACCTATAATACAATACATCTGAAGTTCTTACATTCGTCCCATCTTCCCTCACCCCGTTCCCTCAAGCCTGGCAAAATGTTCATCTCTCCAGAAAATAATTAAATCACCTCTCGGGTCCCTTGATCGAACCGGTTTCTCTCACTTTCTCAGGCAGCTTACTCCGCACCCTGACTGTTCGCAGTGTGAAAACATTTCTTCCCGTCTCCCCATCGCATCTTTCACCGATCCCCTCAAATCTGTGTTTCCCCCCCCCAATTGTCACTCCTTCGCCCCCCCCTCCCCTCAATGGGAATAGTTTCTCCCTCTCGAGTCTGCCACAGACCCTTGCGGTTTTGAACCCCTCAATCAAATCTCCTCGTCTTTTACAAGTTCAACATAACCACCTGGATCTGCACCCTACTAATAATGCCCAGGAAAGTGTACGACAGTTCTCTCAAACTTCAAGCACACATACATCCAGATCAGTCTGCCCATACACTTCCTTTAGAGCAGCGCCGGATCTTTTGCTTCGTCGTTCAAAGAACAAAGAAAAGTACAGCACAGGAACAGGCCCTTCGGCCCTCCAAGCCCGTGCCGACCATGCTGCCCGTCTAAACTAAAATCTTCTACACTTCCTGGGTCACTATCCCTCTATTCCCATCCTATTCATGTATTTGTCAAGATGCCCCTTAAATGTCACTATCGTAACTTCCACGTTCTTCCTGCCAAGGATCTTCCACCTGTCTCCCCATCAAGTTGCCCATGTCCAGGGGCTGTTTAGCACAGGGCTAAATCGCTGGCTTTGAAAGCAGACCCAGGCAGGCCAGCAGCACGGTTCGATTCCCGTAACAGCCTCCCCGAACAGGCGCCGGAATGTGGCGACTAGGGGCTTTTCACAGTAACTTCATTTGTAGCCTACTTGTGACAATAAGCGATTTTCATTTCATTCATTCCTTCTGAAGTCACATTACTGATCGGTGAGGGCTTGATTTGAGGAATATTTGGTGGCAGAGTTTTCACAGCACGGAATGGGGCCCATTGTGTCTCTGCCGGCAATCAAGCACCTATCTATTCTAATTGCATTTTCCAGCACTTGGTTCGTAGCTTTGTAAGCAATGGCCTTTCAAGAGCTTGTCCAAATGCTTTTTCAATGTTTTGAGGGTTCCCGCCTCTACCACTCTTTCAGGCAGCAGGTTCCAGAATCCCACCACCCTCTGGGTGAAACAACATCTCCTGAGGTCCCCTGTAAACCTCCGGCTCCCTTACCTTAAATCCAAGCCCTCCCTGGTTACTGATGCCAGGGAGGGCATGCTACTAAGGTGAAATGTTCCTTCCTATCTACCCAATCTGTGTCCCTCATTATTTTGTACACCTCAATCAGTTCCCGCATCAGCCTTCTCTGCTCCAAGGAAAACAATCCGAGGCTAATCAAACTCTTCTCATGGCTGAAACGCTCCAACCCAGGCAACGTCCTGGTGAATCTCCTCTGCACCCTCTCCAATGCAAACACATCCTTTCTACAGTGTGGCGACCAGAACACCGGACAGTATTCTAACTGTGGCCTAACCAGTGTTTAATACAGCTCCCATCATAGCCTCCCCACTCTTGTATTCTATACCTCGGCTAATAAAGGCATGTATCCCATATGCCTTCTTAACCACCTTATCTACCGTCCTGCTGCCTTCAGGGATCTATGCTCCCCAAGGTTACTCTGGTCCTCTGTCCTAGCATCCTACCATTCATTGTGGAATCCCATGCCTTGTTGGCCCTCCCGAAATGCATCATCACACGTTTCAGGATAAAATTTGCCGTCTGAACAGCCCGTTTATGTCGTCCTGTAACCCAAGGTTTTCTTCCTCACTACTGACCACCCCACCAATTTTTGTGTCATCTGCATCCTGTGTCGTGCTACGAGCACCAGAAGATTTCCTGTTTCTCTCCCGCCCAGAAGGCTCCCCCCGTTAACACCTACTGTTCTGACCAATTGGACAGTCAGCTGCCCTGCCAATCGTCTTGGCTGATGCTGTGTCCAAAGCCGTTACTGGGGAGAACCGAGGAGTGCTTCACGACGGCGGATAATGAGAATTAACAGACGAGGAAATTGAAAGTGAAGTGACGTCTCACCGTGGACCTCAGCAGTCTCCTCTGCCTGTTCGCTGGGTGGGCCATCTGCCTTCTCCTCCTGGTGATTGGTCAACAGGCTGGCGCAGCACAACAAGAGGTGTCCGCACAGACGGTCGGGGTTCTCGGAGAGCTGATACACCAGGGCCACAGCTGCCTCGGCAAACGGCCGCCAGTGAGGGCTGGGTGAACAGAAACCTGCAATGGTGAGAGAGAGTGTCAAAATGTGAGGGAGAGAGAGGTAAACTGTGTGTGAGAGAGAGAGAGAGAGAGAGAGAGAGAGAGAGAGAGAGAGAGAGAGAGAGAGAGAGAGAGAGAGAGAGAGAGAGAGAGAAAAAGAGAGAGCACAAATGAGAGAGGTAAACTCTGTACGTGAGAGAGACAAAAGGAGAGAGGGGTAAACTGTGTGTCATGTCAGAGAGGTGAATTGTTTGTGTGTGGGTGCGCGAGTGGGTGGGTGCGCGCACGGGTGGGTGGGTGCACGAGTGTGAGTGAGAGAGACAGCGAGGGAGAGAGAGACAGCGAGGGAGAGAGAGACAGCGAGGGAGAGAGAGACAGCGAGGGAGAGAGAGACAGCGAGGGAGAGAGAGACAGCGAGGGAGAGAGAGACAGCGAGGGAGAGAGAGACAGCGAGGGAGAGAGAGACAGCGAGGGAGAGAGAGACAGCGAGGGAGAGAGAGACAGCGAGGGAGAGAGAGACAGCGAGGGAGAGAGAGACAGCGAGGGAGAGAGAGACAGCGAGGGAGAGAGAGAGAGAGAGACAGCGAGAGAGAGAGAGAGAGACAGCGAGAGAGAGAGAGAGAGACAGCGAGAGAGAGAGAGAGAGAGAGACAGCGAGAGAGAGAGAGAGAGAGACAGCGAGAGAGAGAGAGAGAGAGAGACAGCGAGAGAGAGAGAGAGAGAGACAGCGAGAGAGAGAGAGAGAGACAGCGAGAGAGAGAGAGAGACAGCGAGAGAGAGAGAGAGACAGCGAGAGAGAGAGAGACAGCGAAAGAGAGAGAGACAGCGAAAGAGAGAGAGACAGCGAAAGAGAGAGAGACAGCGAAAGAGAGAGACAGCGAAAGAGAGAGAGACAGCGAAAGAGAGAGAGACAGCGAAAGAGAGAGAGACAGCGAAAGAGAGAGAGACAGCGAAAGAGAGAGAGACAGCGAAAGAGAGAGAGACAGCGAAAGAGAGAGAGACAGCGAAAGAGAGAGAGACAGCGAAAGAGAGAGAGACAGCGAAAGAGAGAGAGACAGCGAAAGAGAGAGACAGCGAAAGAGAGAGACAGCGAAAGAGAGAGAGCCAGCGAAAGAGAGAGAGCCAGCGAAAGAGAGAGAGACAGCGAAAGAGAGAGAGACAGCGTCACACACACACACACACACACACACACACACACACACACACACACACACACACACACACACACACACACACACACACACACACACACACACACACAGAGAAACCCTGACAATACCCATCCTATCCACGTATTTGTCGAGATGCATTTTGACTGGCAGCGAGCTCCAGAAACTCACCACCCTCTGTGCAAAAAGCCTGCCTCGCACAACTCCTCTAAACTTTGCCCCACGGACCTTAAACCTATTCCCCCTGGTGACTGACCCCTCTGTTGTGTTATGTAATTTGGAATAACACAAGTTGCCACTTGATGCAGTTTTGAGTAAAAGATGCTCCAGACTTTGAAGTGAGTTCAATGTGTTTTTTTGAACTATTAGCACAGTTCTCAATGAGTTTGACTCTCTGCTAATCTAAATGTAGTAACTCAGTCTAACTGAACCAGCCTTGCTCTAAGCCACGTGCTGGGGTGTAATGCTGAGGATGCACCCTGTCTCACTCTGTAGATGTTGGTCTGTGTAAAGAGGTGGGGTGTGAGTGCCTCATCCCCTTTATAGTGAGATACCACCCCTGAGTGTCCTGACTGCTCATTGGTTGTGTCCTACCCCATGTGTTCATTAGCTGCATGTTTGCATATCATGACACCCTCCACCCTGGGAAAGAGTGCCTGCCCACCCACTCTATCCATGCTCCTCATAATCTTGTCGACCTCTATCAGGTCCCCCCTCAACCTCAGTCTTTCTAATGAAAACAGTCCGCGTCCATTCAGTCTCTCCGCATAGCTAACACCTTCCAGACCAGGAAACATCCTGGTAAACTTCCTCTGCACCCTCTTCAAAGCCTCCACATCCTTCTGGTAGTGTGGCGAACAAAATGGTGCACAATATTCCAAGTATAGCCATACCAATGTTCTATACAACTGTAGCATGACTTGTCAGCTTTATACTCGATGTCCCGTACAATGAAGGCAAGCATTCCATATGCTTTCTTGGCTACCGTGTCCACTTGTGTTGCCATTTTCAAAGATCTGTGGACCTGCACGCCCTGATCTCTCTGATTTTCTATATTCCCAAGTGTTTTGCCATTTACGGTATATTTGCCCTCTATGTTAGACCTACCAAAATGCATTACCTCACATTTGTCTGGATTAAACTCCATTTGCCATTTCTCTAACCTATCTATGTTCTGCTGTATCCTCTGACAATCCTCAACACTATCTGCCATCCACCAACCTTGGTATCATCCGTGAACTTACTAATCAGGCCAGCTACATTTTCCTCCAAATCGTTTATGTACACTACAAACAGAGGTCCCAGCACAGATCCCTGCGGAACACCACTAACCACAACCTTCCATTCAGAAAAACACCCTCATACTGCTACCTCTGCCTTCTGTGACCGAGCCAGTTCTGTATCCATCTTGCCACTTCACTTCTGATCCCGTGTGACCTCACCTTTTATACCAGTCTGTCATGGGGCACCTTGTCAAAGGCTTTGCTGAAGTTCATGTAAACAACATCCACCACCTTCCCCATATCAATCATCTTTTGTCACCTCCTCAAAAAACTCGATCAAGTTAGTGAGGCACGACCTCCCCTTCACAAAACCATGCTCTCACAAATGGGTCCATTGGTTCCTAAATGGGTATAAATCCTGTACCGAGAATTCTTTCCAATAATTTACCTACTACCGATGTGAGGCTCACCGGCCTATAGTTTCCTTGTGTGCTACCTTTCTTAAACAGCGGTACAACATTAGCTATTTTCCAGTCCTCTGGGATCTCACCTGTAGCCAATGAGGATACAAAGATGTCAGTTAAGGCCCCAGCAATTTCCTCTCTTGCTTCCCTCAGTATTCTGGAGTAAATCCCATCCGGCCCAGGAGACTTATCTACCTTATCTACATTAAAAGCAAACACTCCATATCTATTTCTTTTCGATGTCAACATGACCCAGACTGTCCACACACCCTACCCAAGAATCATCTTCCACAAAGTCCTTCTCTTTGTGAACACTGATGTACTCATTTAGTAACTCGCCCATTTCCTCTGGCTCAACACATAAGATTCCCCCCACTGTCCTTAAGTGGTCCAATCCTTTCCCTGGCCACCCTCTTGCTTTTTACATATGAATAAAAAGCTTTGGGATTCACCTTTATCCTACTTGCCAAGGACTTTTCATGACCCCTCCAGCCCTCCTAATTTCCTGCTTAAGTGCCTTCTCATTTTCTTTATCCTCAAGGGTTTTGACTGTCCCCACCCTTCTAGACCATACAAAAGTCTTCTTTTTCTTTGACGAGGTACACAATATCCCTCGTTATCCAAGGCTCCCTAAACTTCCCATATGTATCCTTCGTTCTCTCAGGAACGTGACTTTCCTGAATCCTAATCAACTGTCGCTTGAAAGACTCCCACATGTCTGATGTTGATTTACCCTCCAACAGCTGCACCAATGCAAATTCTTCCAATTCCTGTCTAATGTTACCGTAATTTGCCTTTCCCCAGTTTAGCACCTTAACGCAAGGGTTACCCTCATCCCTATCCAAAACTACCCTAAAACTTACAGATATTCCCCTACTGAAACCTCAGCCACCTGTCCAGGCTCATTCCCCAATACCAGGCCCAGTACTGCCCCTTCCCTAGTTGGACTATCTACATATTGCATGTAGATAGCCTCCTGGATACACCTTACAAACTCTGCCCCATCCAAACCCCGAGCACTAAGTGAGTCCCAGTCAATACAGGGGAAATTAAAATCCCTGACCACAACACTGTTACTTTTGCACCTATCCAAAATGTCTTTACTTATCTGGTCCTCTTTCTCTCGCTGGCAGTTGGGGGGCCTGTAATAAACCCCCAACATTCTGACTGCCCCCTTCCTGTTCCTGAGCTCCACAGATTGCCTCATTGTATGCGCCTTCAAAGGAGTCCTCCCGCAGTACGGCTATAATATTCTCCTTGACCAGTAATGCTACTCCCCCACCCGTTTTCCACCCCCCTCTATTTCTCCTGAAGTATCTATATCCTCCAACGTTCAGCTGCCAATCCTGCCCTTCCTTTAACCCCATTTCTGTGATAGCCACAACGTCATAGTTCCAAGTACTAATAAGTACTTTTAAGTTCATTTGCCTTACCTGGGATACATCTGGCGTTGAAACAAATACACTTCCAACCACTACGTTTGAGCGGACAGGGTGATGTTGTTTCCTCACTTTTTCTTCTCTATTTTCCCTTCAGTTATTTCACCTAAACTAACGCTCTGGTTCCCACCCCGCTGCCATACTAGTTTAGAGAGAGGCGGGGGAGGACGGGTGGGGGCGGGGGAGGACGGGCGGGGGGCGGGGGAGGACGAGCGGGGGCGGGGGAGGACGAGCGGGGGCGGGGGAGGACGAGCGGGGGCGGGGGAGGACGAGCGGGGGCGGGGGCGGACGAGCGGGGGCGGGGGCGGACGAGCGGGGGCGGGGGAGGACGAGCGGGGGCGGGGGGAGGACGGGCGGGGGCGGGGGAGGACGGGCGGGGGGCGGGGGAGGACGGGCGGGGGCGGGGGAGGACGGGCGGGGGCGGGGGAGGACGGGCGGGGGCGGGGGAGGACGGGCGGGGGCGGGGGGAGGACGGGCGGGGGCGGGGGAGGACGAGCGGGGGCGGGGGAGGACGAGCGGGGGCGGGGGAGGACGAGCGGGGGCGGGGGAGGACGAGCGGGGGCGGGGGAGGACGAGCGGGGGCGGGGGAGGACGAGCGGGGGCGGGGGAGGACGAGCGGGGGCGGGGGAGGACGGGCGGGGGCGGGGGAGGACGGGCGGGGGCGGGGGAGGACGGGCGGGGGGCGGGGGAGGACGGGCGGGGGCGGGGGAGGACGGGCGGGGGGCGGGGAGGACGAGCGGGGCGGGGGAGGACGAGCGGGGGCGGGGGAGGACGGGCGGGGGCGGGGGAGGACGAGCGGGGGCGGGGGAGGGGGAGGACGGGCGGGGGAGGGGGAGGACGGGCGGGGGAGGGGGAGGACGGGCGGGGGAGGGGGAGGACGGGCGGGGGCGGGGGAGGACGGGCGGGGAGGACGGGCGGGGGCGGGGGAGGACGGGCGGGGGCGGGGGAGGACGAGCGGGGGCGGGGGAGGACGAGCGGGGGCGGGGGAGGACGAGCGGGGGCGGGGGAGGACGAGCGGGGGCGGGGGAGGACGAGCGGGGGCGGGGGAGGACGAGCGGGGGCGGGGAGGACGAGCGGGGGCGGGGAGGACGAGCGGGGGCGGGGGGAGGACGAGCGGGGGGCGGGGGAGGACGAGCGGGGGGCGGGGGGAGGACGAGCGGGGGCGGGGGAGGACGAGCGGGGGCGGGGGAGGACGAGCGGGGGCGGGGGAGGACGAGCGGGGGCGGGGGAGGACGAGCGGGGGCGGGGGAGGACGAGCGGGGGGCGGGGGAGGACGAGCGGGGGCGGGGGAGGACGAGCGGGGGCGGGGAGGACGAGCGGGGGCGGGGGAGGACGAGCGGGGGCGGGGGAGGACGAGCGGGGGCGGGGGAGGACGAGCGGGGGCGGGGGAGGACGAGCGGGGGCGGGGGGAGGACGAGCGGGGGCGGGGGAGGACGAGCGGGGGCGGGGGGAGGACGAGCGGGGGCGGGGGAGGACGAGCGGGGGCGGGAGACGAGCGGGCGGGGAGGACGAGCGGGGGCGGGGGAGGACGAGCGGGGGCGGGGAGGACGAGCGGGGGCGGGGGGAGGACGAGCGGGGGGCGGGGGAGGACGAGCGGGGGCGGGGGAGGACGAGCGGGGGCGGGGGAGGACGAGCGGGGGCGGGGGAGGACGAGCGGGGGCGGGGGAGGACGAGCGGGGGCGGGGGAGGACGAGCGGGGGGCGGGGGAGGACGAGCGGGGGCGGGGAGGACGAGCGGGGGCGGGGGAGGACGAGCGGGGGCGGGGGAGGACGAGCGGGGGCGGGGGAGGACGAGCGGGGGCGGGGGAGGACGAGCGGGGGGCGGGGGAGGACGAGCGGGGGGCGGGGGAGGACGAGCGGGGGCGGGGGAGGACGAGCGGGGGCGGGGGAGGACGAGCGGGGGCGGGGGAGGACGAGCGGGGGCGGGGGAGGACGAGCGGGGGCGGGGGAGGACGAGCGGGGGCGGGGGAGGACGGGGGGGGGGAGGGGCGGGGGCGGGGGAGGACGAGCGGGGGCGGGGGAGGACGAGCGGGGGCGGGGGAGGACGAGCGGGGGCGGGGGAGGACGAGCGGGGGCGGGGGGAGGACGAGCAGGGGGCGGGGGAGGACGAGCGGGGGCGGGGAGGACGAGCGGGGGGGCGGGGGGAGGACGAGCGGGGGCGGGGGAGGACGAGCGGGGGCGGGGGAGGACGAGCGGGGGCGGGGGAGGACGAGCGGGGGCGGGGGAGGACGAGCGGGGGCGGGGGAGGACGAGCGGGGAGGACGAGCGGGGGCGGGGGAGGACGAGCGGGGAGGACGAGCGGGGGCGGGGGAGGACGAGCGGGGGAGGGAGGACGAGCGGGGGCGGGGGAGGACGAGCGGGGGCGGGGGAGGACGAGCGGGGGCGGGGGGAGGACGAGCGGGGGCGGGGGGAGGACGAGCGGGGGGCGGGGGAGGACGAGTGGGGGCGGGGGAACGGGTAGGGGAGGGGGGAAATGGTTAAGGGAGGGGTAGGGGCAGGGTGGGGTCAGGGGGACAGGGAAGGGAGGGGGTAGGGGCAGGGTGGGGTCAGGGGGGGGACAGGGAAGGGAGAGGGTGGGGGGGGGAACGGGAGAGGGTGGGGGGGGAACGGCACAGGGGAGGGGGGGAGGGGCACAGGGGAGGGCGGGAGGGCACAGGGGGAGGGGAGGAGGGGCACAGGGGAGGGGAGGAGGGGCACAGGGGAGGGGAGGAGGGGCACAGGGGGAGGGGAGGAGGGGCACAGGGGAGGGGAGGAGGGGCACAGGGGAGGGGAGGAGGGGCACAGGGGAGGGGAGGAGGGGCACAGGGGAGGGGAGGAGGGGCACAGGGGAGGGGAGGAGGGGCACAGGGGAGGGGAGGAGGGGCACAGGGGAGGGGAGGAGGGGCACAGGGGAGGGGAGGAGGGGCACAGGGGGAGGGGAGGAGGGGGCACAGGGGATGACAAGTTAACATTACTTTTTAATATAAATTTAGAGTGCCCAATTATTTTTTTTCCAATTAAGGGGCAACTTAGCGTGGCCAATCCGCCTACCCAGCACATGATTGGGTTGTGGGGGTGAAACCCACGCAGACACGGGGAGAACGTGCAAACTCCACAGACAGTGACACGGAGCCGGGATCGAACCCGCGTCCTCAGCATCGTAGGCAGCAGTGCTAACCACTGCTCCATGGTGGCGCCCAGAAGTCAACATTACTGAAGTGGATGAGATGACGAGGGTGAAAGGCAATGGGCTGTATGGGTGCCGCCCCGGGCTTACCGTCGGTCACAGCATCTGAGATATGCTGAAGAGCTGGTGATTGCTTGGCAGCCGGAAGGAGGTGGCACTGCCATCAAGCAGCTTCTATGGGAAGGAGGAAGACAACACAAATCAATGAGCTGGGCGAGAGCGAGCTCAGTTCCCAAATATTTCAATGAACCACTGCGCAGCCCCACTCGCCCAACATCACACTCCTCCAACTGTCCAGACAACCCTCCACGCCCCCGGTTCCTCTCTGCCGCTCCCCTCTCATCATCACGCTCCTCCTCTCACTGTCCACACAACCCCCACTCTCCCTCAACCCAGCCCTCCCTCACCCCCCCACCAATCGCCCCGCCCGACTCTCTCCCCCTCTCCTCGCCCGGCCCTCTCCACCCCTCTCGCCCCTGTTATGGGCCAGGGTTTAGAGAACCCCAAAGTGTATCATGGATTCACCTGGCCCGTGGTTCTTACGATGTCCCACTTTCTCAATGCAATCCTCCAAATGTGGGACAGGATAAGAGTCCATTCTTGTAACTGCATTAACCTTTTTTTTTTAGCAAAAATGCGTTTAATCCAGCAGAATGCATACAATGCAAGCAATATGTAACCAGGATAAGCAGGGAATTTGAACAGAGGAATTGTATTTATGAAGATAAAAGCACAGATCCTTTATGATAATTTGACATAGAATTACATAGAATAGATAGCAAAGATTAGGCCTGATCAGCCCATTATGCTCCACTCAAGCATCCTTGCATCATTTCTCATCTAACTCTACCAGCATAACCTGTATTTCTATCTCGCTCATGTGCTTATTCAGCGTTATCTTAACTGCAACCATTTTATTCGGCCCAACCACTATCTTTTAAAAAAATATATATATTTATTCAAATTTGTCAACAAATTTTCTTTTTTTTAAAAAAAATATGTTTTATTGAAATTTTTTCCCAAACAACAATTTTTCCCTCTTACAAAGCAAACGAAACAATAACAAAACAGAAATTTTTAACAATACACAGGTAACAAAACCCCATTGTCTATTGACCTAAACTAAACTAAACCCCCCCCCCCCTCGTTGCTGCTGCTGGTCATCTGTCTTCCCTCTAACGTTCCCCTAGGTAGTCGAGAAATGGCTGCCACCGCCTGGTGAACCCTTGAGCCGATCCTCTCAGGGCAAACTTTATCTGCTCCAGTTTAATGAACCCCGCCATATCATTTACCCAGGCCTCCAGTCCGGGGGGTTTCGCCTCCTTCCACATGAGTAGGATCCTGCGCCGGGCTACGAGGGACGCAAAGGCCACAACATCGGCCTCTTTCGCCTCCTGCACTCCCGGCTCTTCCGCAACTCCAAATAGAGCTAACCCCCAGCCTGGTTTGACCCGGGCCTTCACCACCTGCGAAATCACTCCCGTCACTCCCTTCCAATACCCTTCCAGTGCCGGGCACGCCCAAAACATATGTGCGTGGTTTGCTGGGCTCCCGCCACACCTCACACATTTGTCCTCCACTCCAAAGAACCTGCTCAATCTTGCCCCCGTTATGTGTGCTCTATATAGCACCTTAAATTGAATCAGGCTAAGCCTGGCACATGAGGAAGAGGAATTTACCCTGCTTAGGGCATCAGCCCACATACCCTCCTCTATCTCCTCCCCTAATTCTTCTTCCCACTTTCCTTTTAGTTCGCCCACCGACTCCTCCCCCTCTTCCCTCATCTCTCTATAAATCTCTGACACCTTGCCCTCTCCGACCCACACCCCTGAAAGCACCCTGTCCTGTATCCCCTGTGTCGGGAGCAACGGAAATGTCCTCACCTGTTGTCTAGTAAACGCCCTCACCTGCATATATCGCAAGAAATTTCCCCGGGGCAACTTATACTTTTCCTCCAATGCTCCCAAGCTCGCAAAAGTCCCATCTATAAATAAATCTCCCACCTTCCTAATTCCCAACTGGCACCAGTTCTGAAATCCTCCATCCATTCTTCCTGGGGTGAACCTATGGTTGTTCCTGATAGGGGACCCCACCAGGGCTCCCCACACCCCTCTCTGTCGCCTCCACTGTCCCCAGATATTCAATGTTGCCGCCACCACCGGGTTCGTGGTAAACCTTTTAGGTGAGAACGGTAGCGGCGCCGTCACCAGCACCTCTAAACTCGTCCCTTTACAGGACTTTCTCTCCAGTCTTTTCCACGCCGCTCCCTCACCCTCCATCGTCCATTTACGTATCATTGCCACATTGGCGGCCCAATAGTAATCGCCCAAGTTCGGTAGTGCCAATCCTCCTCTGTCCCTACTACGCTGAAGGAACCCCCTCCTTACTCTCGGAACTTTCCCTGCCCACACGAAGCTCGTGATGCTCCTATCTATTTTATTAAAAAAGGTCTTGGTGATTAGTATAGGGAGACATTGAAATACAAATAAGAACCTCGGGAGGACCATCATCTTAATTGCTTGCACCCTGCCCGCCAGCGATAGAGGCTGCATGTCCCACCTCTTGAAGTCCTCCTCCATTTGTTCTACCAGCCGTGTCAAATTAAGTCTGTGCAAGGTTCCCCAGCTCCTAGCGATCTGAATCCCCAGGTATCGGAAGTTTCTTTCCACTTTCCTTAGCGGTAAGCCTTCTATCTCTCTACTCTGGTCCCCTGGATGTATCACAAATAATTCACTCTTCCCCATGTTTAGCCTATGCCCCGAGAATTCCCCGAACCCCCTCAAAATTCGCATAACCTCTATCATCCCCCCCCGCTGGGTCCGACACGTATAACAATAGGTCATCTGCGTATAACGAGACTCGGTGTTCTTCTCCCCCTCTAATCACCCCTCTCCATTTCCTGGAGTCTCTCAACGCCATGGCCAGAGGTTCAATTGCCAACGCGAACAACAATGGAGACAGCGGGCATCCCTGTCTTGTTCCCCTATATAATCGGAAATACTCCGATCTATGTCGACCTGTAACTACGCTTGCCGTTGGAGCCCCATAAAGAAGTCTAACCCAGATAATAAACCCGTTCCCAAACCCAAACCTCCTTAACACTTCCCATAAATACTCCCACTCCACCCTATCAAATGCCTTCTCTGCATCCATTGCCGCCACTATCTCTGCCTCCCCCTCCACTGGGGGCATCATTATCACCCCTAATAGTCGTCGCACGTTAACATTCAGTTGTCTCCCTTTTACGAACCCTGTCTGGTCTTCGTGCACCACCCCCGGGACACAGTCCTCTATCCTCGATGCCAGTACCTTTGCCAGCAATTTGGCGTCCATGTTCAATAGTGAAATAGGTCTATAGGACCCGCACTGCAACGGATCTTTGTCCCTCTTCAAAATTAGCGATATCGTCGCCTCCGACATCGTCGGGGGTAGAGTCCCCCCTTCCCTGGCCTCATTGAACGTCCTCGCCATCAACGGGGCCAACAAGTCCACATATTTTCTGTAATATTCCACCGGGAACCCGTCTGGCCCCGGGGCCTTCCCTGCTTCCCAGTCCCTTAATAACCTCGTCCACCTCAATCGGCGCCCCGAGGCCTGCCACCTCCTGCTCCTCCACTTTCGGGAACCTCAATTGGTCCAGGAACTGCCGCATCCCCTCCTCTCCCTCTGGGGGTTGAGACCTATACAGTTCCTCATAGAAGGTCTTGAACACCTCATTTATCTTTCCTGCCCTTCGCACCGTGTCTCCCCTTTCGTCTCTAATTCCTCCTATCTCCCTCGCTGCTGCCCTCTTTCGCAATTGATGCGCCAACAGGCGACTAGCCTTTTCCCCATATTCATACCTCCTCCCCTGTGCCTTCCTCCACAGTACCTCCGCCTTTCTGGTGGTCAGAAGGTCAAACTCCGCCTGGAGTCGTCTCCTCTTCCTGTACAATTCCTCCTCCGGGGTCTCTGCAAATTCCCTGTCCACCCTTAAAATCTCCCCCAGTAATTTTTCCCTTTCCTTGGCCTCTGTTTTCCTTTTGTGGGCCCCAATAGAGATCAGCTCTCCTCTGACCACTGCTTTTAATGCTTCCCAGACCACTCCCACAGGGACCTCACCGTCGTCATTGACCTCCAGGTATCTCTCAATACACCCCCGCACTCTTGCACATACTCCCTCATCCGCCATCAGTCCCACATCTAATCGCCAGAGTGTTCTCTGCTCCCTTTCCTCTCCTAATTCCAGGTCCACCCAATGTGGGGCATGATCCGAAACCGCTATGGCTGAGTACTCAGCTTCTTCCACCCTAGAGATCAACGACCTTCCCAACACAAAAAAAATCTATCCGGGAGTACACTTTATGGACATGGGAGAAGGAGGAAAACCCCCTAGCCCTAGGTCTAAGGAATCGCCATGGATCCACTCCCCCCATTTGGTCCATAAACCCCTTAAGTACCTTGGCCGCTGCCGGCCTTCTTCCGGTCCTTGAGCTGGATCTATCTAGCCCCGGGTCCAGCACCGCATTAATGTCCCCTCCTAAAATCAAGTTTCCTGCCTCCAGGTCCGGTATACGCCCCAGCATCCGTCTCATGAATCCCGCATCGTCCCAATTTGGGGCATACACATTAACCAACACGACCTCCATTCCCTCCAGCCTACTACTCACCATTACATATCTACCTCCGCTATCTGCTACGATGTTCTTTGCTTCAAATGCTACCCGTTTCCCCACCAAAATGGCCACCCCTCTGTTCTTTGCGTCCAGTCCTGAGTGGAACACCTGTCCCACCCATCCTTTCCTTAGCCTAACTTGGTCCGCCACCTTTAGGTGCGTCTTTTGGAGCATAACCACGTCTGCCCTTAGTCCTTTCAAATGCGCGAGCGCTCGGGCCCTTTTTATCGGCCCATTCAGGCCTCTTACGTTCCACGTGATCAGCCTCACTAGGGGGCTACCTGCCCCCCTCCCGTGTCGACTAGCCATTACCTTCTCTAGGCCAGTCCCATATCCCACCTCCGCGCTCCCGCTCGCTCCCCCAGCGTCGCACACCATCCCCGCCCACCCACTCTTTCGCCATTTCCTTTTGGATTTCTGCAGCAGCAACCCAGTTGTGTCCCCCCCCCCCCCCCCCCGCTAGATCCCTATCTAGCATGATTGCTCCCCCCATATCACTTCCGTAAGTCAGCTGACTTCAACTGACTCCTGCTCGCTCCTCGACCCCCCCCCCCCGTGTGGGGGAACTCCCATCCGCCTTGCGCCTGTCTTCCCGCCTTATTCTTTCTGGCACGGGAACATCCCTTTACCTGACCCGCCTCTTATGGCGCAGCTCCCTTTCCCCTCCCCCTCCCCTTCCCCATTCTCCAACTATGTCCCGACTTTCCCCCCTCACCGGTGCCCACATTTCCCCAATGTCTCCCCCCTTCCCTGTTTACTTCTCAATTAACTTCCACCGTAACATTAACAATAACAATAACATTTCCTGCAGCATCAGTCCCTCAGTTCCGGTCCAATTTCTCTTCTTTGATGAAGGACCATGCTTCCTCCGCCGTCTCGAAATAATGGTGTCTCTCCTGATACGTGACCCATAGTCTTGCCGGCTGCAGCATCCCAAACTTCACCTTCCTTTTATGCAACACCTCTTTGGCTCAGTTGAAGCTCGCCCTCCTTCTCGCCACCTCCGCACTCCAATCCTGGTATATCCGTACCACAGCATTCTCCCATCTGCTACTCCGCACCTTTTTAGCCCATCTCAGGACCTCTTCTCTGACCTTAAGGCGGTAAAATCGCACGATTATCGCCCTCGGTGGTTCTCCCGCTTTTGGTCTTCTCGCCGGAATCCGATTTGCCCACTCCACCTCCATGGGGCCCGCAGGGGCCTCAGCACCCATCAGTGAGCTCAGCATCTTACTTGCGTACTCTCCACAGTCCACTCCTCAGGGAGACCTAGTATCCGAAGGTTCTTCCTTCGCGCTCCGTTTTCTAGGGCCTCGATCCTTTCAGTACACTTTTTATGAAGTGCCTCGTGCGTCTGAGTCTTAACCGCCAGGCCCAGGATCTCGTCCTCAATATCAGTCACCTTCTGCTCCACCACGCGGAGCTCAGTCTCCTGGGTCTTTAATGTCTCCTTGAGCCCCTCAATTGCCTGTAGCATCGGGGTCAGCACCTCCCTCTTCAGCAGCTCCACGCACCGTCTCACGATTTCATCCTGCTCAGGCCCCCATGTCGCCTGCGCTTTCTCCGCCGCCATCTTGTACTTCTCTCTTTCTGACCCTTTGGTCGACGATTCCTCGCGCTGCAGCCGCCGCCGCCGTTTTTTTCCTCCTTCGTTTGGGGGGGGACTCCCTTCTCACACACCCCACACCGGGTTGCGTCGTCGAAAAATTCCCCGTTGGGGCTCTTAAATGAGCCCAAAGGTCCGTCGGAGCTGGAGCCGCAGAAGCGTGCGGCTAGCTAGGCATCATCGCAACCAGAAGTCCCATCAGTGGCCTTGATGAGATCTTTTCCCAGTTGTTCCCTCTGCTGCTAGAATTCACCTTTGATACAGGCCCTCAGGTCAGCTTGCAACTTTAAGCTTGCCCTTCCCCCGCCTGCATGCTGGCAGAGGCCCTGTTTATCCTGCAGTTGCAGCAAAATCTTTTACTGTTTCTGCCGTGTCTGGCAACCAAGAGACATACCCTTCCTCGGGGACACTGTCGGGGGAATGTTGCAGCCTTCTTCCCACACCGGGAAATGGCAAACAAATGCCGTGGGGGCCCTGTAACGAGCCCAAAAGTCCGTTCCAAGCAGGAGCTACCGAATATGCGACCTAGCTCTGCATAGCCGCACCCGGAAGTCCTTCAACAAATTTTCAACAAACACCCCCCCCCCCCCCCCCCCCAACAAAAAGAAAGAAGCAAGAACACAACAATCAGAAATTATACATTGGATTTCCCCCCTATACAATAACCCCCCATATAACATTTAAAAACACAAACCTTCACCCAAACGCCACCCCAAAAGAATCCCCCCCCCCGCCTTGGGCTGCTGCTGACCTCCTCCTAACGCTCCGCGAGATAGTCTAGGAACGGTTGCCACCGCCTGAAGAACCCCAGCACAGACCCTCGTAAGGCAAACTTTATCCTCTCCAGCTTGATGAACCCTGCCATGTCATTGATCCAGGCTTCCACACTGGGGGCTTCACATCCTTCCATAATAGCAAGATCCTCCGCCGGGCTACCAGGGACGCAAAGGCCAGGATACCGGCCTCTTTCGCCTCCTGCACTCCCGGCTCATCCGATACCCCAAATAATGCCAATCCCCAGCTCGGCTTGACCTGGGCGTTCATCACCTTGGACATAGTCCTCGCAAAACCCCTCCAAAACCCATCCAGCGCCGGGCACGACCAGAACATATGGACGTGTTTTGCCGGGCTCCCCGAACAGCTCCCACATCGGTCCTCCACCCCAAAGAACCTACTCAACCTCGCCCCTGTCATGTGCGCTCTGTGAGTAACTTTGAACTGTATTAGGCTGAGCCTGGCGCAAGAGGAGGAAGAATTAACCCTACTCAGGGCATCAGCCCACAGACCCTCATCTATCCCCTCCCCAAGCTCCTCCTCCCACTTGCCCTTTAACTCCTCCACCAAGGCCTCCTCCTCTTCCTTCAGCTCCTGGTAAATCGACGAAACCTTGCCTTCTCCAGCCCATACACCCGAAGTCACCCTGTCCTGAATCCCACGTGCCGGAAGTAGCGGGAATTCCCTCACCTGCCTCACTTGCATGTACCTGAAAGCGTTTCCCGGGGGTAACCCAAACTTCTCCTCCAGCGCCCCTAGGCTCGCAAACGTCCCATCGATGAACAGGTCCCCCATTCTTCTAATCCCTGCCCGATGCCAGCTCCGAAACCCCCATCCATCCTTCCCGGGACGAACCGATGATTCTCCCAAATCGGGGACCAAACCGAGGCTCCCACCTCGCCCCAGTCTCGCCTCCACTGCCCCCAGATCTTCAACGTCGCCGCCACCACCGGACTCATGGTGTACCTTGTCGGTGAGAGCGGCAGCAGTGCAGTCACCAGCGCCCTCAGGCTCGTGACCACACAGGACGCCATCTCTAGCCTCTTCCACGCCGCCCCCTCTCCCGCGATTACCCACTTATCGATCATCGCCACATTGGCTGCCCAATAATAGCCATACAAATTCGACAGCGCCAGCCCCCCCCTGTCCTTGCTACGCTCCAGAAACACTCTCTTCACCCTCAGGGTCTTATTCGCCAACACAAATCCCATGATGCTCCTGCTTACCCTTTTGAAAAAGGTCTTGGGGATCATAATGGGAAGGCACTGGAACACAGAGAAACCTCAGGCGGACTGTCATTTTGACCGACTGCACCCTACCCGCTTGTGAGAGCGGCAGCATATCCCATCTTTTAAAATCCTCCTCCATCTGCTCCACCAACCGCTTCAAATTGAGCTTGTGCAGGGCCCCCCAACTCCTAGCTACTTGGATCCCTAGGTACCGAAAGCTTATTTCCGCCCTCTTCAGCGGTAGCTCATCTATCCCACTTCCCTGGTCCCCTGAATGCACCACAAAGAGCTCACTCTTCCCTACGTTGAGTTTATACCCCAAAAAGTCCCCAAACTCCCCAAGGATCTGCATGACCTCCGCCATTCCTCTCCCCCCCGGACCAGTCCCCTCCATTTCCTGGATTCCCTCACTGCCATGGCCAGCGGCTCAATTGCCATTGGGGCACCCCTGCCTCGTCCACCGGTACAGCCGAAGGTACTCCGACCTCCACCGGTTCGTAGCCACACTCGCCACTGGGGCTCTATATAGCAGCCTGACCCAACTGATGAACCCCTCCCCGAACCCAAACCTCCGCAACACTTCCCAAAGGTATTCCCACTCCACCTGATCAAAGGCCTTCTCCGCGACCATAGCTGCCACTACCTCCGCTTCCCCCTCCACCGAGGGCATCATAATCACATTGAGGAGCCTCCGCACATTTATGTTTCGCTGCCGACCCTTCACAAATCCCGTCTGGTCCACATGAATCACACCCGGGACACAGTCGTCAATTCTCGTAGCCAGCACCTTCGCCAGCAGCTTAGCGTCAACATCGAGGAGCGAGATCGGTCTGTATGACCCACATTGCAATGGATCCTTGTCCCGCTTCAAGATCAAAGAAATCAGCGCCCTGGACATTCCCTCGCCTTATTAAAAGTCCTCACGAGCAACAGGCCCAGCAGGTCCACGTATTTCCTGTAGAATTCAACCGGGAACCCACCCGGCCCCGGGGCCTTCCCCGCCTGCATGCTCCCCAATCCTTTAACCAGCTCCTCCAGCCCAATCGGCGCCCCCAAACCAGCCACCTCCTCCTCCCTCGGGAACCTCAGCTGATCTAGGAATCGTCGCATCCCCTCCTTCCCCGCTGAGGGCTCAGACCTGTACAGATCCCCATAGAAGTCCCTAAATACCTTGTTTATTCTCACCGCACTCCGCACCGTATTCCCCCCTCTATCCCTAACTCCACCAATCTCCCTCGCTGCCTCCCTCTTAAGAAGCTGATGTGCCAGCTTCCGACTCGCCTTCTCCCCATACTCGTACATCACCCCGTGCTTTTGCTTTCGCCGTGGTCAACAGGTCGAATTCCGTCTGGAGGTTCTGTCGCTCCCTAAGTAGCCCCTCCTCGGGGGCCTCTGCATACCTCCTGTCTACCCTTAAAATCTCCCCCACCAACCTCCCCCTCTCCCTCCCCTCTCTCTTCTCCCTGTGGGCCCTAATGGAGATTAGCTCCCCCTGACCACCACCTTCAACGCCTCCCAGACTAACCCCACCTGCACCTCCCCGTTGTCGCTGGCCTCCAAATATCTTTCAATATACCCCCGCACACCCCCTCATCCGCCAACAGTCCCATATAGAGTCACCACAGCGGCCGCTGGTCCCTCTCCTCCCCCAACTCCAGCTCCACCCAATGCGGGGCGTGGTCCGAGATGGCTTTGGCGGAATATCCCGTTCCCTCCACTTTCGGGATTAGTGCCCGACTCAATATGAAAAAATCTATCTGGGAGTAGGCTCTATGGACGTGGGAAAAGGAGGAAAATTCCCTGGCCAGAGGCCTGGCAAACCTCCATGGATCCACTCCCCCCATCTGGTCCATAAACCCCCTAAGCACCTTGACCGCAGCCGGCCTCTTACCCGTCCTGGACCTAGAACGGTCCAGTGCTGGGTCCAGCACCGTGTTGAAGCCCCCCCCCCCCATTATCAAGCTTCCTACCTCCAGATCCGGAATCCGACCCAGCATGCGTTTCATAAATCCAGCATCATCCCAATTCGGGGCATATACGTTCACCAGTACAACCCGCACCCCCTGCAACCTACCGCTCACCATCACATATCGACTTCCATTATCCACTACAATATTCAGTGCCTCGAACGACACCCGCTTCCCCACCAGTATTGCAACCCCTCTGTTCTTCGCATCCAGCCCTGAATGAAAGACCTGCCCTACCCATCCCTTTCTCAGCCTAACCTGGCCCTCTTGACCGGCCCGTTCAGGCCCCTCACATTCCAAGTTATCAGCCGGATCGGGGGGCTACTCCCCCCCCTCGCCGACTAGCCATCTCCTTTTCTAGGCCAGCCATGTGCCCGCGCCTCCCGTACCCCAAGCGGCGGACCCCCGCCCCGACTACCTCCTACTTCCAGTTCCCTTTTGGCCAATGCAGCAGCAACCCAGTTCCCCCCCCTCCCCCCACTAGGTCCTCATCTAGCCATTTTGCTCCCCATATGACACTCCTGTAAGTCAGCTGACTCCTGCCGACCCCGGCCTCTCCCGCCATTCCATCGACCCCCCAGTGTGAGAATCCCCCCACCCCTTGGCAGTCAGTGTGCGCTCCTCTCCAGCACTCCGGCCCCGCCTCCATCCTTCCCTGATGAGGGAAAAAGCCTGCGCTTTCCTGAGCCGGGCCCGCCCCCTCTGGCGCAGCTCCTTTTTGCGGCCTTACCCCAACTCCCCATCCCCGGGCCTCCAGCCCCCTCTCCCTCCGTGGGGCCCTGCCCCTCCAACACCGACGCCTACACTTTCCCACAGCCCCCACATCAAATCCATTCACCCATCCCCACCCAGCACTCAAACAAAAAGAACAGTCCCCAAATGCGGTAAACCCAGTAAACATCCCTCCACGACAAACCCTCAATTTGAGTCCAACGTTTCAGTCTGTATAAAGTTCCATGCCTCATCAGGCGTATCAAAATAGTGGTGCCGATCTTGGAACGTGACCCACAATCGCGTTGACTGCAGCATCCCGAACTTCACCCCCTTCCGATGGAGCACCGCCTTAGCCCGATTGAAACCAGCTCTCTTCTTAGCCACCTCCGCACTCCAGTCCTGATAAATTCGGATCTCCGTGTTCTCCCACCTGCTGCTCCACTCTTTTTTGGCCCATCTCAGGACACACTCTCGGTCCATAAAGCGGTGGAACCTCACCACTGCAGCCCATGGCGGCTCGTTGGCTTTGAGTCTCCTTGCCAGGACCCGATGAGCCCCATCCAGCTCCAGGGGCCACGGGAAAGCTCCCGCGCCCATCAGCGAATTGAGCATCGTGCTCATATATCACCTTTCTAACACTCCCTGCGATTCTGGATGGTATGCAGTTGATTTAAATTGTTTTATTCCTAAGCTATCCATAACTTCTTTGAATAACCTTGAGGTAAAATTTGATCCTTGATCCGATTGTATTGATGAGTATTCCATATCTGGTAAAGAATTTAAGTAACTCCTCTACATTCTTTTTAGCTGTAATATTACGTACTGGAATGGGCTCTGGAAACCTAGTCGACACATCCATTATAGTCAAAAGATATTGATTCCCACTTTTTGTTTTAGGAAGCGGTCCTACGCAATCAATTAGGGCCCTTGTAAAAGGTTCCTCAAATGCTGGAATGGGTATTAAGGGCGCTGGTTTTATCACTGCTTGAGGTTTCACTATCACTTGACATGTGTGACATGATTGACAAAATTTAACTACATCTTTATGTAGTCCAGGCAAATAAAAATGTTTTTGTATTTTAGCTTGAGTTTTCCTTATTCCCAAATGACCTCCCACTGGTACCTCATGTGCAACTCGCAACACCTCCTTTCTATACCCTACCGGCAATACTACTTGATGAACTTCTGCCCACTTTTCATCCGCCTGCATATATGTAAAGGTCTCCATTTTCTCATCAAGCCATCACTTTTACGGTAATAACACTCTGGTATACTCTCTGATTCCTCTTCCGTATATGCTTTCTGATACATCCGTTTTATTTCTGCATCTTTCTGTTATAACTCCGCCAATTTTACTGAACTAAAAATATCCGCCTCATCCTCCACCTGTTCTTGTTCTTTTTCAACCATCTGATCAAAAATCGTTTCTGATAATTGCACTTCCACTTCATCTTCACGCTTTGATTTCTCCTCGTCTTAAGCTGTGACTTTGCGACCCTGTTACTACACAATCCGGAAAAATCCCAGGATATTCGTCCTTCAACCCTTCAGTTGTCTGATTTTCCACTGGCTTATCAACCACAGTAGGCATCACTTCCGCCTGTGATCCAGCTATATCATTACCCAAGATAAACTGCATTCCTGGACAAGATAGTTTCTTTATTACTCCTACCACCACTTCACCACTCTTCATTGGACTTTCCAACCTTACCTTATACAATGGAACACTACTCCTCTCACCCCGAATTCCACATATTACCACCTTTTCTGGCAACATTCTTCCCAAACTACATAACTCCTCAACTCTTACCATTAAAGATTGACTAGCTCCCATATCTCTTAAAATTGTGACTTCTTTACCTGCTCCTCCTGATACACATGAGTAAACTTTACCCACACAAGTCAATTCTTTAAAGAGATCTGGCACCATCTTATCAATCACCTCTTGATCAAGCTGTACAATTTTTGCACCTCCTTCGCTTCACTTGGGCTTTCCTTTACCACTTTAATAAACCCCACTGTCTTATCCGGTTTTACCACATCAGCGTTCCCAGTGCTTTTCTTCAACCACCAACACTGTGACTTTACATGGCCTAGTTTATTACAGTGAAAACATTTGAAACTTTTCATTTCTCTTCCAGCCGCCTGGATTTCTTTTTTAATCTGAGGTACACTTTCCTTATTATCTCCCATCAGATCACCTTTACCACTCGAGTATTTCTCATGTCCCCAGTTTTCATCCCTCACAGGCTGAAACTGATGTTGGAAACCAAGCTTTCATTTATGAACTAATTCATAATCATCTGCCATTTCTGCTGCTAATATCGCAGTTTTAACCCTTTGCTCTTCCACACGAGTTCTCATTACATCAGGAATTGAACTTTTAAACTCCTCCAAAAGTATAATTTCTGAAAGCTTCATACGTTTGGTCTATTTTCAAAGCCCTTATCCACCTATCAAAATTACTCGGTTTGATCCTTTCAAACTCCACGTATGTTTGACCAAATTCTTTCCTTACATTTCTAAACCTTTGTCTGCAGGCTTCAGGCACTAGTTCATATGCACCTAAGATATATTTTTTCACCTCCTCTTATGATTCAGATGCCTCCTCCGGTAGTGATGCATACACTTCACCAGCCCTACCGACCAGCTTTGTTTGAATCAGTAATACCCACATGTCCTGTGGCCATTTTATTTGTTTAGCTACCGTCTCAAATTGAAATTGTTATGGGCCAGGGTTTAGAGAACCCCAAAGTGTATCATGGAGTTCACCTGACCCACAACTTTTAATAGATTGTGGTATGGGGAGCACACGGCCCACTCTACAGGTGTGGTACAGCAGAAATGGAAAAGTATTTTTTTTAAAGCAAAACAATGTTTATTCTATGAACTCAAGTTAATCTTTTTAAAACATAGTGAACATCTTAGCAACCATTAATTCAAACCCCCAAAGATTACAACACTAAGTAATCCTTTGAGCTTTCCTTTTAACATCCATACGACTTAAAACACCTTTTTACCAGAAGCACTACTGTTAAAGTGACTACTGTTATTCGTTTTAAATCACCAGGATCGATTTACAGTCTTTAGATTAGAGAGAGAGATTCATACACCTTCTGGATGTGACTGCAGCTGTCCAGCTCTGAAAACAAAACTAAAACACACCCTGCAGCAAACAGCCTAAAGCAAAAGTAAAAAGCTGACATTCGACAGGCCAGCTCCGCCTACTCTGACATCACTACTGCAGTATTAAACACCCATTTCTTAAAGGTACTCTCACATGACAAAATGAAAAAGGCTTCTACCTCCTTCCCATCAAACCTTGGCAATGTTTGGACATATTTAAATAGATCCCCACCAAGCCTTCGACTATGACGCTCTTTCTCATTATTGTAGCCATCTGGGATGGCCACGTCCCGATTACAAAATGGACACTTTGCAAAAAATGCAGGGGAAATTGGACAATACCGAGAAAGCAAGCAGGTGCAAGGTTTGTCTGTTGATTGGAGCCATAGCTCCCAGTCAAGACCGAGACTGCAGAACCATCTACATACTAATGAGCCATCTCCGGGGACAAAAGGGTGACATTTTGGTAAACAATGTTAAGACAGACACCCCGGCGCCAGAGGAGACTAAAACAAAGCAGACCAACGGCCACCTAGGACACCCAGCAAACAGGGAACCCACCCCTCTATTGGAGGAGAATCGATAAGAACGATTGGGAAACAGCCCAATTAATTGGGGCCAAGTTCAAGGCCTGCCCAAAAGCACGCAAAGCCCTTTCGAGTATAAAAAGGACTCCCTAAGAGCGAATCGCTCTCTTGGCCTTGGCTCTCAGCGAGGAGAGACCTGCCAAAGCTGCTCCAGACCAAGTAAGTTCCAAGTCAATGCACGCTACGAGATAGACGCTCTTAGTTGCTATCCTGTAAACAGCACAACCCAGCAGCCTCAGAACCGAGCAACGGCCATTAAGGGAGTCTAGGAACTGGAGGGGAGGAACACCGGGTGTCGTTGTATACCGATGACCTGTTGTTATATATTGCAGATCCAGTGGAGGGGATGGTGGAGGTCATGCGGGAGTTTGGGGACTTCTCGGGCTACAAGCTCAATGTGGGGAAGAGTGAGCTCTTTGTAGTGCATGCGGGGGGCCAGGAAAAGGGGCTAGAGGAGCTGCCGTTGAAGAGGGTGGAGAGGAGCTTTCGATACCTGGGTATTCAGGTAGCTAGGAGCTGCGGGGATCTGCATAAGCTTAATTTGACACGGTTGGTGGACCAGATGGAGGAAGACTTTAGGAGATGGGATGTGTTGCCACTTTCCCTGGCGGGTAGGGTGCAGTCGGTCAAGATGACGGTCCTCCCGAGGTTCTTGTTTGTGTTCCAGTGCCTGCCCATCCTAATCCCCAAGGCTTTTTTCAAGCGGGTAAGCAGGAGTATTATGGGGTTTGTATGGGCAAGCAAGACCCCAAGGCTGTTTCTGGAGCGCAGTCGGGACAGGGGCGGGCTGGCGCTGCCGAATCTGTGTGGCTATTATTGGGCAGCTAATGTGGCGATGATCCGTAAATGGGTAACGGAGGGGGAGGGGGCGGCGTGGAAGAGGCTAGAGGTGGCGCCTTGTGTGGGTACTGGCTTGGGGACGCTCGTGACGGCACCGTTGCCGCTACCGCCGATGAGGTACACCACGAGCCCGGTGGTGGCGGCAACACTGAAGATCTGGGGGCAGTCGAGGCGACATAGGAGTGAGGTGAGGCCTCAATTTGGTCCCCGATACGGGATAATCATAGGTTTGTGCCTGGCAGGATGGATGGGGGGTTCCTAAGTTGGCATCGGGTAGGAATTAAAAGGATGGGGGACCTGTTTATAGATGGGACTTTTGCTAGCTTTGGGGCGCTGGAGGAGAAATTTGGGTTGCCTCCCGGAAACGCTTTTAGATATATGCAAGTGAGGGCATTTGTGAAACGGCAGGTGAGGGAATTTCCTCTACTTTCAGCATGAAGGATTCAGGACAGGGTGATTTCGGGTGTATGGGTTGGAGTAGGCACGGTCTCTGCGATTTATCAGGAGCTGCAGGAAGTGGAGGAGGCCTCGATGGAGGAATTGAAGGACAAGTGGGAGGAGGAGCTCAGGGGAGAGCTGGATGAGGGTCTGTGGGCTGATGCCCTGGGCAGGGTCAATTCCTCCTCCTCATGCACCAGGCTCAGTCTAATACAGTTTAAAGTAGTACATAGGGCGCATATGACAGGGGTGAGGATGAGTAGGTTTTCGGGGAGCCCAGCGGATCACGGCCATATGTTCTGGACTGGCCCAGCGCTGGAGGGGCTTTGCGAGGGTATGTCCAAAGTTGTGAACACCCGGATCAAGCCGAGCAGGGGGATAGCACTATTTGGGGTATCGGACGAGCCGTGAGTGCAGGAGCCGAAAGCGGCCCGAGTTCTGGCCTTTGCGTCCCTGGTAGCCCGGCGGAGGATCCTAATAATGTGGAGAGATGCAAAGCCCCCGAGCATGGAAGCTTGGATCAATGACATGGCAGGGTTCATTAAGTTGGAGAAGATAAAAGTTTGCCTTGCGAGGGTCTGTGCAGGGGTTCTCCAGGCGATGGCAACCGTTCCTTTAAGTTCACTAATCCAATAGATAGACTTTTATCCCCCTCGAGCCCCCAATTTGTTATGGGCAAGGGTTTAGAGAACCCAAAAGTGAACCATGGAATTCACCTGACCCACAACTTTTAATAGATTGTGGTATGGGGAGCACACGGCCCACTCTACAGGTGTGGTACAGCAGAAATGGAAAAGTGCTTTTTAAAGCAAAACAATGTTTATTCTATGAACTCAAGTTAACCTTTTTAAAACAAGCAGTGAATATCTTAGCAACCATTAATTCAAATACAACCCCCAAAGAGTACAACACTACGTAATGCATACGCTGTCCTTTTAACATCCAGAAGACTTACAAAAAAAATAACCTTTAACAGAAGCACATCAGGTTAAAGTCACTACGGAAAACATTTATAATTCTGAATTCACCAAACGATCAAGATAGTCTTTTCATGGCAGAGAGAACAGCAGTACAGCTGCTTTGTCTGGCTTCAGCTCCAACACTGAAAAACGAAACCAAAGAAAACACACACACCCAAGCTTTTCTCAAAAAGTGAAACTAAAAAGCAGAGCCAGAGCTCAGCTCCACCCACACTCTGACATCACTGCAGTAACATGAGCAGCAAAACATTTCTTAAAGTGACATTCTCATGACACCCCCCCCCCCCCCTCCTCACCCCGCCCTGGCCCTCTCTCCCCATCGCCCCTTCTCCCTACACCCTGCCCTCTCACTCCCTCGCCCGGCCATCTTTCCCCCGTGCCCTGCAACCGGCCCTCCCTCCCCCTACACCCGGCCCTCTCCCCTTTGCCCTACAACCAGCCCTTTCTCCCCGGCCCTCTCTTCCCCGCCGCCCCGGGACTGTCTCCCCCTTGCCCTGGTCCTCGCAACTGCTTGCCCTAGACCCGGCCCTCTCCCTCATTCCCTCCATCTCCCCCCTCTCCACCTGGCCCTCTCTCCCCCTCGCCCCTGCCTGGTCCTCGAGCCCCCTCGCCTCCGGCCATCTCTCCCGCTCTCGCTTGCCCCTCCCCTACCCGGCCCATTCTCCCGCTCTAGTTCCACCCTACTTAACATTCCTGAAAAGGAACCTCTGCACAAGCTCTTCATTTTCTGTCTCCCGACACGGGCTCACATTGGAATTTAATTTGATTCATGCTCTTGTGCAATAGCCTGGGATGTTTTTACTGGGCAAGTTGTTCTACAGGTTCTGATATTGCCTTCTGCTCACCTTCTTCCCCTGGGAAAGTTTGCTGATGGCGAGGCACGTGTCTCGGGCGAGTTGGTAATCCTGTTGCTCTCGAACCCGTGGTCCCAGTCCCACTACGTAGAGTGTTTCCAGGTTACTCCCGACAATCTCTGGCTCACCGCTGGGAGGAGAGAGCGAGAGAGACTGAGATATGGAAAGTTTAGAAACCGCTCAAACCAGGACAGGTACAGCACGGGGTTAGATACAGAGTGAAGCTCCCTCTATTCTGTACCCAGCAAACTGCCACTTACCGAGCTGCCATTCCAAGTAAGATGACCGCTGCCCGCCTCTCTGAAGGCGTGGTTGCCACTTTCTCCGTCAGGCGTTCCCAAAGCAACTGGATCACTGCAGGCTTAATCTCATTCTTCTGGACAAATTCGCTGACCTGATGGTAGAGGTGGGGAGTGCCAGGTAGGTAGGTAGTGGGGGCCAGGTGGATGGGAAGGAGAGGGCCAGGTGGTGAGGAGAGGGGTGAGATAGGATAGAAAACAGCAAGTCATTGTACGTGGCTGCTCTTTGGCTCTCAAGGATGGTTAACAGTGTGTGCTCCCCAAGGATCAGTGATCGGAGCTGCACATTCGTTTTGAAACCCAACAATAGTGACGCATGTCTCAGAACACGGAGCCGAATTTTACCAATTGCCAACGACACCAACATAGGAGAATTGGCAAATTAACTGTCTGTAACAGAGCATCGGCCGACACAATGGGAGGCCAGTGGTGGATGCAGTTGACTTAGATGAGGGGAGTGATGTGGTGGTAGTTAAATTTGCAGGCGCAACAGAAAGATAGATGGGCAAGTATGTCATGAAGAAAACATAAGGTGGTTGAGGACGGATAGATTGAGTGTGAGTTGTTCAGAGTCCTTCCTTTTGATTTCTCTTTGCTGCCATTTCTTTCATTTTATTATATTTTGTCTGTGGACCCATATCGGAATGTGCCTTTAAGGACAGGAATTAAGCTGAGTCAGCCTGCTAGTCAAGACAGTTTGTTCCTAGGTTTTGTATTTTGGAGGAGAAAATAGACTCATCGGCGCCGAGTGACTCTTAGGAATCAGCTTTGGAGTAAATCGGTTCAATTAGCTGGCTGGCAACCTGTGGGTTGACCAGGGACAGTGTCCTACCTGACAACGGTCAGTGGCTGGTTCCTGCGGGATGCTTCTTAGAGCTGGGAAGTCATTAGACACAAAGGAGAAGGAACCCTCTCTTTCGCTGAAGTAAAAAAACTGCTTTATTGCTCTAAATCCAGAGTGCCTGCCACATATTTATTAAATATTTGAGACGATCTTGAATCCACAAAGCAAGTAGACCACCTTAGCAGAGAAAAGCTCAAGCCTAGACAAAAGTAGTACTGAAACAAAAGTTTGAACTCCTGAATGACTTTAACCAGATGCCAACCTGGTGGTTCGGCGATCCTTTATCCATTTATTTTCCCTCTCTACCGCCCTTTCCTTCAATGTTGTCTGTGTATGATAGACTGTGGCAAGTTGGAAGGGGTGGTGGTGTTGGGAAAGGGGTATTGGATAGTCAGAACATGTTTATCAGTTTGATTATATTACTGTTAAGTAATAAAAGACCCTGAATGGTCTTGAAAGGTTGTTTCCATTTGTGTGTGAGCCAGAACTAGGAGGCACTATTTTAAAATTAGGGGTCACCCTTTTAGGACAGAGTTGAGAATTATTTGCACACACGACTTTGGAACTCTCTGCCTTGGAAGGCAGTGGAGGTCGGGGGTCATCGAATATCTTTAAGGCAGAGGTAGATAGATTCTCATCAAGCAAGGGGCAGCATGCTGGCACAGTGGGTTACCACTGCTGCTTCTCAGCGCCAGGGCCCGGGTTCGATTCTGGTCTCAGGTATCTGGCTGTCTGTGTTGAGATTGCACGTTCTCCAAGTGTATGCGTGGGTTTCCTCCGGGTGCTCCAGTTTCCTCCCACAGTCCAAGCATATGCAGGTTAGGTAGATTGGCCATGTTAAATTGCCCCTTAGTGTCCAAATATGTGGTTAGGTGGGGTTATGGGGATAGAATGGGGGGTGGATCTAGGTAGGGGGCTCTGCCAGAAAGTCTGTGCAGAGTCAATGGGCTGAATAGCACCTTTCTGCATTCTCTGGTTCTATGGATTCAAAGATTATCAGGAGTAGAAGGGTACACAAAATGAGCACTATCAGCTTTTATATCACATTGGAAGGGCCACCTTGTGAAATACCTTCTGGAAATCCAAGTATAGCACATCTAAAGATTCTCCTTTACCTGGAGCACATGCTGCTCTTTCAAAAGGAGGGGGGGTGCAAACAACCTTGGGGACTGTGGCGGCATTTACATCTACCATGAACGATCTTATCAAATGGCAGAGCAGGTTCAAGGGGCCAAATGGCCGAGTCCTGCTCCCATCTCAGGCTTTCGCTGAGCGTCCTGGAGACGGGGCAGGGGGATTTTTAATTACAAGGTTAAGCTGCAGGGGGGAGTAAAGATGGCGACACGTTCGTTCAGGTTGACAAAGACACGCTTTTCCCATTAGCGTTGACAAAGACACACTCTTCCCATTAGCTAATGGTGCAAGGACTGAGGCGGGGGGGGGGGGCACACAGATCGACAGTTATGGTGTGAGGGGGGGGAATCATGGGAGTGTCCCTTTAAGAAAGGTTTTTGTCCCCCCCCAACAGAGACTTACCAATTGCTCCAGACATTTTATGCTGTCCACGTTGGAATCGAAAATGAGGGCTGTGAGGTTCTGCACCAGGGCCTGGGGCTTTGAGCTGCGAGGAGAGAATACCAGCGAGAGGAAAGAGTGAAAGGGTCAGAGCCATAACGAGTGAGTGACAGATAAAGAGAGCAAATTTAATGATTAGAATGGTCCTTGGGTGATCCTTCTCATCTCATTCACATTTTTGTCCCCATTCCCCTTGAATACATCTGATCTATCCACCTCAACCCTGAGAGAGCGGATTCCACATTCTCCCCACTCTCTGGGTCAACACGGTTCTCCTGAATTCCCCCGACTGGATTTCTGGATTCCTCATTGGATACTGTTATGTTCTCTATTCTGCTTTACCTGGATGTCTCGGATGCGTAGTATTGAATGAAGAGGACAAAGCCTTGTTAACAAACAAAACTATAAATTTATTACACTACTAACCAAGATTCGTTCACATTCCGAAAGTAGAAGGTTATTATATAAAACTATGCTAGCTCTAACTTACAAAACTCTCAAGTATACAACTGCTCTCTATGCCTGACCCTCTTCCAGCTATCTCCTAACTCTCAACTCCCAGAATCCCCGAAGTCACATGATATATATATATATATATATATATATAGATGACTTCTGTGATTTCCTCTAGTGGTATGAATCATTATCATTAATTTGTTAACTCTTTACATCCCAGTCAATATACATATCATGGCAGCTACCTCACGGTGACAGCCTCGGATGAATCTTACCCGCGCCCGACTTCCGGTGGCGGCCATGGAGTGAGTGGTTCCACATTTTGTGGCTCCCGCTCAAGGCAGTATTTTTTGGCCTTTTCCCCGCCCGACAGGTGACGTATTTGATGGCAAGAGGAGTAGGAGTGCCTGTAGAAGGTGTGACTCCTTTGGTATAGCTGGTGGATGGATCCATGAACTAGCAGTGGGGCGAGGAGAAAAGAGCTGATGGAACAGGAGAGTCTTCGTGGTGCGCCACAGGATAAGATTGCAGACTGCAAGGGGGCTGTTCTGCTGCCCAGTGGTCAACGGAGCAGCTAGTGGAGTTTCTGAACACAAAGTTCAGTCAGCAGAGGAAGGAGGCCCTGGAAGGCCTGGCCACGGTGGTGGAAACAGGAATTGAGAGTCGAGCAGAGGCCGGAGTCCCAGGGCGGGCAATCCAGAAAGTGGAGGAGGCGGTGGGGCAGCACGAGGAGCAGTTTGACCTCTTTGGTGGCCAAGGTGGGGGTCATTCTGGAGAATGAAGAAGGTGGAGGACCTGGAGAATCGCTCCAAAAGACAAAACCCAAGGAGCATGGGGATCGAAGGTGTGGAGGCTGGAACGTACGTTGGGACAAAATGTTGGGAGAAGCTGATGGGTGAGGGGGCCTTTGACCGGTCCCTGGAGGCCGACAGAGCGCTTATGGCGTTAATTTTTTTTAAGATTTAGAGTAACCAATTCTTTTTTTCCAATTAAGGGGCAATTTAACGTGGCCAATCCACCTACCCTGCACATCTTTGGGTTGTGGAAGCGAAACCCACGCAAGCACAGGGAGAATGTGCAAACTCCACACACAGTGACCCAGAGCCGGGATCGAACCTGGGACCTCGGCGCCGTGAGGCAGCACTCATGGTGTTAATGAGGATGTCGCAAGCGGGCGAGTCGCCAACGGCGATGGTGGTGCGGTTGCGCCGCTTTCTGGATAAGGAGATCCTCCGATGGACGAGGCAGACGAGGAAGGGCAACTCAGAGCGGAACGAGCAGCGGGTGTACCAGGACCTGGATGCAGAACTGGCGAAGAGGGTGTCGGGTTTAACCGGGTCAAGGCTGCCCTCTTTAAGAAGGGGGTGAAGTTTGTAGTATTGTAACGGGCCCACCTCTGGCTGACTTTCCATAATGGAGTGTACTATTTTGACACACCAGAAGAGGCGATGGGAGTTCATGAGGGACAATGGACTGGGAGGACAGTGAACTTTGGAGGAGTTTGTGCATGTGTTTATTTGCTTGTTTACGGAATTTTTTTCCCCTTTGAAGTGCTCCTTTGTTTTGATGGCGGGGTTTTTGAAGGGCAGGCTGCTCATGGGGAAACATCAAGGGTAAATGCACCTTTTGCTGCTCTTTAGGGGAGTATGGACGGGGGAAATGGGAATTGGAGGATAGGGAGGATGGAGGCATTGGGGCGGGGGCCACTATGCTACCTGGGCGGGCTAGTTAACAGGGGGCTGTCAGGAGGTGGGGTGTTGGATTTTATTTAAGAAGGGGAGTGGGGGAGTTGCTGAAAAAGGTGTGGCTGATGTGGCGTAATTGGAAAAGGATTGATGACGGTGGAATCCGAGGGCCTGGACAGTCACCTAAAATGGTCCGGGGGCTGGCCCAAAAAGGGGTATGGCTGATTGGAAGCGGTAGGAGTCAGGGAGTCTCCCAACCAGGCTCGTCATGTGGAATAGGAGCGTGCTGAATGGGCGGGTCAAGCGCTCACATGTGTTCACGCACCAGAGTCTGATGGTAGATGTGGGTTTTTTTGCAGGGGACACACTTAAAGATAGGGGACCAGACAAGATTGGTGAAAGAATGGGTAGGGCAGGTGTTCCACTCGGAACTGGATATGAAGGCAAGGAGGGTGGTGATGCTGGTGAATAAGCAGGTGGCATTGGAGATGGGGAATATTGTGGCAGACTGGGGGGGGGGGGGTTTGTGATGGTGAGTGGGGAAGCTGGAGGGGTTGCCGGTGGTCCCCGTAAACGTTTATGTCCCAAATTGGGACAATACAGACTTTATGTGACGGGTGCTGGGGAAGATTTCGGATTTGGACTCCATAGGGGGGGGGGGGGGGGGGCACAGCCGCCACGCTGAGGGAGGCACTCAAGGCCGTGATATGGGGGAGTTTATTTCAATTTGGGCACATAGGGAGAAGGCAGAGCTTGAAGAAATGGCAAGGCTGGCAGATGAGATCCTGAAGGTGGACAGGAGGTATATGGAGACCTTGGAGGCAGGGCTGTTGAAGGAGAGGCAGGGGCTGCAGATAGAGTTTGGGTTGGTGTCCATGGGAAAGGCGATGGGGCAGTTACTGAGGGCTAGTATATGAGTACAGCGGGAAGGCGAGTAGGTTGCTGGCCCACCATCTGAGGAAGCAAGAGGCGGCGAGGGACATTGGCAAAGTGAAGGATGAGATGGGTAGGGTGCTGTTGGACCCGGAGGGGGTGAATGGAATGTTTGCAGCATTTTACAGGCAATTATATGAGTCAGAGCCCACGGCCGGGGGAGGGAATGCGGCGGTTTCTGGACGGGCTGGAGGGTAGAGAAGAAATTGGTGCAGGGATTGGGGGACCCTATTGGGTTGAGGGAGGTGATGCAGAGCGTGGGGGCCGTGCAGACAGGGAAGGCACCGGACGGGTTTCTAGTGGTGATAGGCGAGGATCAAACGGGTTTTGTAAAAGGTAGACAATTGTTGGCGTGGGAGGAGGCTACTCAATGCAATTATTTTTTTAAATAAATTTAGAGTACCCAATTATGTTTCATTTTTTTCCAATTAAGGGGCAATTTAGCGTGGCCAATCCACTTACCCTGCACATCTTTGGGTTGTGGGGGTGAAACCCACGCAGACATGGAGAGAATGTGCAAACTCCACACTGACAGTGACCCAGAGCGAAGCTGCAGGACCTGGATGAAGAATACGAGTTGCCCAGGGGGAACTGTTTTAGGATTTTGTAAAGAGAGGTGCTATCCTTTCCTGGGCTGGCACCGCTGGAGTTGGAGGACAAGATCCTGTCGAAGGAGGAGATGGGTGTGGGGAAGGTATCCAAGGTCTACAAGGAGTTCATGGACCAGGAGGGGGCCCTGATGGGGGACATAAAGCGTACATGGGAAGAGATGGGAAGGGAGGTGGGGGCCTGGACGTGGGCAGTGCCCCTGCAGAGGGTGAATGCATCTTCGTTGTGTGCGAGGCTAAGCCTCATTCAGATTAAGGTAATACATAGGGCACATGACAGTGGCACAGATGAGTAGGTTTTGTGAGGGGTGGAGAATAGGTGTGGGCGGTGTGTGGGGAGGCCTACGAATCACGTCCACATGTTTTGGGCATGCCCGAAGCTGAAGAGGCTCTCGTAAAGGTTTGCAGACGTAATGTCCAAGGTGCTGGGGGTGAAGGTGGCCCCCAGTCCAGAGGTAGCGATATTTGGGATGGCAGAAGACCCGAGAGTCCAGGGGGCGAGAGAGGTCAATGTCTTGGCCTTTGCCTCCCTGATTGCCCGGAGGTGGATCTTGCTCGGATGGAGGGACTTGGAGCCACCGAAAGCAGGGGTGTGGGTGAGTGACCTCGAGGCTGTAGAAGGTCAAGTTCATCCTGAGGGGACTGGCTGATGAGTTCACTCGGAGGTGGAAGGCGTTTATTGACTTCTTTAAGGAGGATTGAGGGGTCAGCAAAGATGGGAGGGAAGAATTGGGGGAGCTGGGGATGGGGGAAAAGGGGTATTGATTATTTATAATGTTGTATGATTATTCTACTGCTTTTGTTTATTTACATGAAAATGTCTTGAATAAAAAATGTTTTTCAAAAAGATCTTGCCCGTACCCCACGATATGTATTGTGCCCGTGTTTCTGGTGCTATCCTCTTTGCCAACCCTCCCATTGCCTGCATATCCTTTTTATAAAATGGCAACCAACACGGCCGACCGCTCTCAGGTCAGTTGGAATAACGTGACTGCCTTTTAATTATATCCCGCATAAAGCAAGCATGATAACACTCAAACTGCCAGTTATTTATACTCCAAGAGAACAAAGATTGGCAGATGACCTCTCAGAAAGCCCACCCGAGGAGCAATTAATGAACAATCCCGAGTACACCATCGGCTACATCTAACAACCAGTTTGCGGCAATCGGTCAAACCCGCTAGTAGGTTCACACTCGGGATCCCATCCCCACTCCCAAACAAAGCTGAACAGCAATTAGTGACCAACCATAAGTGCGACAACACTGATTTAATGTTTACTCGTCTTCAGCAAACAGAAGTAACCAGCCTTGCGTCTTATTTGCGAATAGCCGAGGGACCAATAATTCCCCAGTTAATTTAAGATGGGGTGCCAGTCAATCGGTTCTCTTTTCCTCCTGGAGGACAAACTCTGGTAATGGTCCAAAATTTGGCATTCTTCTATTTGTCACCATGGGAGCGAGGTGGAAAGGCCTAATGAAAAGTAGCACTGCATGTCATTGCGCGCACCGATGATTGTTGCCTATCAATTTCAGACCTCACCTCTCTTCATTCAGGTACAGGCGCCTGTACGCATCAGTGACTGCCTCCTTCACACCTGCCTCCTTGGACCAAACCAGGGGCAACATCTCACGCATTCCCACAAGCGCCTGGGAGATACCGAACTCCGAGATGGTCACGAAGAATTGGATGGTCTCCTGGACAACTAGAAAAGGTCAGGCGAAGAGTAAAGACACAGAACACCGTCTCCATTCACTCCCTCGCACCCCACCACCCAAACACCAGGTGACGGCAGCAGGCTTACCCGAGGGGTTCTTGGAGCTCAGGAACTTGCTCACAATCTCGATGGCGCCCTCGATCTTCGAAGCGAAGCTCAGCGCGTCTTTCAGGTACTGGACAAGCACCTCTTGCTTGGCCAGCTCAGAGGGTTCTTGGGTCTCCTTCTGGTCATCTTCACCACTCGGCTCTGCGAGCGGAGCTGACAGCTCCACTCCTGCGTCCGCCTGACCTGCAACACAAGGCAGCTCCCTGAGCCCTGACCCTCCCACAGCACAGCGCTACCTCAGCATTGACCGTCATATAGTGCGGCACTCTCTCAGTAATGAACCTCCTTAGCATTGCTGCCTCAGGGCGCCTAGGTCACAGGTTCGATCCTGGCTCTGGGTCACTGTCCATGTGGAGTTTGCACATTCTCCCTGTGTTTGCGTGGGTTTCACCCCCAAAACCCAAAGATGTGCCGGCTAGGTGGACTGGCAATGCTAAATTGCCCCTTAATTGAAAAAAATGAATTGGGTACTCTTAAATTCTTTTTTTTTATTTTTTAAAAGAAACAAGTACTTGACTCTCCGACAGCATGGCGCTCCCTCAGCACTGACCTTCCAATAGTACGGCACTCCCTCAGTACTGACCCTCTGACAGCACAATGTCATTCAGTACTGACGCTCTGACAGTGCGGCAATCCCTCAGTACTGACCCTCAGACAGTGCGGCACTGCCTCAGCACTGACCCTCTGACAGTGTGGCACTCCCTCAGTACTGACGCTCTGACAGATCAGCACTCCCTCAGTACTGACCCTCTGACAATACGGCACTCCCTCAGCACTGACGCTCTGACAGTGCAGCACTCCCTCAGTACTGACCCTCAGACAGTGCGGCGCTCCCTCAGCACTGACCCTCTGACAATGCGGCACTCCCTCAGTACTGACCCTCTGACAATACGGCACTCCCTCAGCACTGTCCCTCCGACAGTGCGGCACTCACTCAGTACTGACCCTCAGACAGTGTGGCACTCCCTCAGTACTGACCCTCTGACAGCACAATGTCATTCAGTACTGACCCTCCGCCAATGCGGCACTCCCTCAGTACTGACCCTCTGACAATGCGGCACTCCCTCAGTACTGACCCTCTGACAGTGCAGTACTCCCTGAGTACTGACCCTCTGACAATGCGGCACTCCCTCAGAACTGATCTTCCTACACCATGAAACTCCCTCAGTACGGAGCTTGCTCATTATCCTCAACCGGGGCCGCTACTCACCGATGAAGCAAGCCTGGATGATCTTCAGCAGATCCCCGGCTTTACGTGGATTACTTTCTCCGCCCTTGGCTTCATTCAGGTCCTCCATGGAGAATGGGACTGAATCCAGAAATTGCTCTCTGGCTTCTAACAGCAGTCGGACTGCAGGCCTGCCGAGGTAGAATGCGGAAAGCTTACTAAGGGAGGGAGAAAGAGCGAGCGGGGGTCAGAGAGAGAGAGAGAGAGAGAGAGAGAGAGAGAGAGCGAGCGGGGGTCAGAGAGAGAGAGCGAGCGGGGGTCAGAGAGAGACAGAGAGCGAGTGGGGGTCAGAGAGAGAGCGAGCAGGGGTCAGAGAGTGAGAGAGAGCGGGGATCAGAGAGAGAGAGAGAGAGAGAGAGAGCGGGGGTCAGAGAGAGAGAGAACGAGCGGGGGACAGAGAGAGAGAACACGAGCGGGGGACAGAGAGAGAGAGAACGAGCGGGGGACAGAGAGAGAGAGAACGAGCGGGGGTCAGAGAGCGAGCGGGGGACAGAGAGAGAGAGAGCGAGAGAGAGAGAGAGAACGAGCGGGGTCAGAGAGAGAGAGAAAACGAGCGGGGTCAGAGAGAGAGAGAACGAGCGGGGGTCAGAGAGAGAGAGAGAGAGAACGAGCGGGGGTCAGAGAGAGAGAGAGAGAGAGAACGAGCGGGGGTCAGAGAGAGAGAGAGAGAGAACGAGCGGGGGTCAGAGAGAGAGAGAGAGAGAACGAGCGGGGGTCAGAGAGAGAGAGAGAGAGAGAACGAGCGGGGGTCAGAGAGAGAGAGAGAGAGAGAGAACGAGCGGGGGTCAGAGAGAGAGAGAGAGAGAGAGAGAGAACGAGCGGGGGTCAGAGAGAGAGAGAGAGAGAGAGAGAACGAGCGGGGGTCAGAGAGAGAGAGAGAGAGAGAGAGAACGAGCGGGGGTCAGAGAGAGAGAGAGAGAGAGAGAACGAGCGGGGGTCAGAAGGAGAGAGAACGAGCGGGGGTCAGAGAGAGAGAGAGAGAGAGAGAGAGAACGAGCGGGGGTCAGAGAGAGAGAGAGAGAGAGAGAGAGAACGAGCGGGGGTCAGAAGGAGAGAGAGAGAGAGAGAGAGAGAACGAGCGGGGGTCAGAAGGAGAGAGAACGAGCGGGGGTCAGAAGGAGAGAGAACGAGCGGGGGTCAGAAGGAGAGAGAACGAGCGGGGGTCAGAAGGAGAGAGAACGAGCGGGGGTCAGAAGGAGAGAGAACGAGCGGGGGTCAGAAGGAGAGAGAACGAGCGGGGGTCAGAAGGAGAGAGAACGAGCGGGGGTCAGAAGGAGAGAGAACGAGCGGGGGTCAGAAGGAGAGAGAACGAGCGGGGGTCAGAAGGAGAGAGAACGAGCGGGGGTCAGAAGGAGAGAGAACGAGCGGGGGTCAGAAGGAGAGAGAACGAGCGGGGGTCAGAAGGAGAGAGAACGAGCGGGGGTCAGAAGGAGAGAGAACGAGCGGGGGTCAGAAGGAGAGAGAACGAGCGGGGGTCAGAAGGAGAGAGAACGAGCGGGGGTCAGAAGGAGAGAGAACGAGCGGGGGTCAGAAGGAGAGAGAACGAGCGGGGGTCAGAAGGAGAGAGAACGAGCGGGGGTCAGAAGGAGAGAGAACGAGCGGGGGTCAGAAGGAGAGAGAACGAGCGGGGGTCAGAAGGAGAGAGAACGAGCGGGGGTCAGAAGGAGAGAGAACGAGCGGGGGTCAGAAGGAGAGAGAACGAGCGGGGGTCAGAAGGAGAGAGAACGAGCGGGGGTCAGAAGGAGAGAGAACGAGCGGGGGTCAGAAGGAGAGAGAACGAGCGGGGGTCAGAAGGAGAGAGAACGAGCGGGGGTCAGAAGGAGAGAGAACGAGCGGGGGTCAGAAGGAGAGAGAACGAGCGGGGGTCAGAAGGAGAGAGAACGAGCGGGGGTCAGAAGGAGAGAGAACGAGCGGGGGTCAGAAGGAGAGAGAACGAGCGGGGGTCAGAAGGAGAGAGAACGAGCGGGGGTCAGAAGGAGAGAGAACGAGCGGGGGTCAGAAGGAGAGAGAACGAGCGGGGTCAGAAGGAGAGAGAACGAGCGGGGGTCAGAAGGAGAGAGAACGAGCGGGGGTCAGAAGGAGAGAGAACGAGCGGGGGTCAGAAGGAGAGAGAACGAGCGGGGGTCAGAAGGAGAGAGAACGAGCGGGGGTCAGAAGGAGAGAGAACGAGCGGGGGTCAGAAGGAGAGAGAACGAGCGGGGGTCAGAAGGAGAGAGAACGAGCGGGGGTCAGAAGGAGAGAGAACGAGCGGGGGTCAGAAGGAGAGAGAACGAGCGGGGGTCAGAAGGAGAGAGAACGAGCGGGGGTCAGAAGGAGAGAGAACGAGCGGGGGTCAGAAGGAGAGAGAACGAGCGGGGGTCAGAAGGAGAGAGAACGAGCGGGGGTCAGAAGGAGAGAGAACGAGCGGGGGTCAGAAGGAGAGAGAACGAGCGGGGGTCAGAAGGAGAGAGAACGAGCGGGGGTCAGAAGGAGAGAGAACGAGCGGGGGTCAGAAGGAGAGAGAACGAGCGGGGGTCAGAAGGAGAGAGAACGAGCGGGGGTCAGAAGGAGAGAGAACGAGCGGGGGTCAGAAGGAGAGAGAACGAGCGGGGGTCAGAAGGAGGGAGAACGAGCGGGGGTCAGAAGGAGGAGAACGAGCGGGGGTCAGAAGGAGGGAGAACGAGCGGGGGTCAGAAGGAGGCAGAACGAGCGGGGGTCAGAAGGAGGGAGAACGAGCGGGGGTCAGAAGGAGGGAGAACGAGCGGGGGTCAGAAGGAGGGAGAACGAGCGGGGGTCAGAAGGAGGGAGAACGAGCGGGGGTCAGAAGGAGAGAGAGAGAGAGAGAGAGAGAGAACGAGAGGGGGGTCAGGAGAGCGAGGGGGGTCAGGAGAGCGAGGGGGGGTCAGGAGAGCGAGGGGGGGTCAGGAGAGCGAGGGGGGGTCAGGAGAGCGAGGGGGGGTCAGGAGAGCGAGGGGGGGTCAGGAGAGCGAGGGGGGGTCAGGAGAGCGAGGGGGGGTCAGGAGAGCGAGGGGGGGTCAGGAGAGCGAGGGGGGGTCAGGAGAGCGAGGGGGGGTCAGGAGAGCGAGGGGGGGTCAGGAGAGCGAGGGGGGGTCAGGAGAGCGAGGGGGGGTCAGGAGAGCGAGGGGGGGTCAGGAGAGCGAGGGGGGTCAGGAGAGCGAGGGGGGGTCAGGAGAGCGAGGGGGAAGGAGAGAGAACGAGCGGGGGTCAGAAGGAGAGAGAACGAGCGGGGGTCAGAAGGAGAGAGAACGAGCGGGGGTCAGAAGGAGGGAGAACGAGCGGGGGTCAGAAGGAGAGAGAACGAGCGGGGGTCAGAAGGAGGGAGAACGAGCGGGGGTCAGAAGGAGGGAGAACGAGCGGGGGTCAGAAGGAGGGAGAACGAGCGGGGGTCAGAAGGAGGGAGAACGAGCGGGGGTCAGAAGGAGGGAGAGAACGAGCGGGGGTCAGAAGGAGGGAGAACGAGCGGGGGTCAGAAGGAGGGAGAACGAGCGAGGAGAGAGAGAGAGAGAACGAGAGGGGGGTCAGAGAGCGAGGGGGGTCAGGAGAGCGAGGGGGTCAGGAGAGCGAGGGGGGTCAGGAGAGCGAGGGGGGTCAGGAGAGCGAGGGGGGTCAGGAGAGCGAGGGGGGTCAGGAGAGCGAGGGGGGTCAGGAGAGCGAGGGGGGTCAGGAGAGCGAGGGGGGTCAGGAGAGCGAGGGGGGTCAGGAGAGCGAGGGGGGTCAGGAGAGCGAGGGGGGTCAGGAGAGCGAGGGGGGTCAGGAGAGCGAGGGGGGTCAGGAGAGCGAGGGGGGTCAGGAGAGCGAGGGGGGTCAGGAGAGCGAGGGGGGTCAGGAGAGCGAGGGGGGTCAGGAGAGCGAGGGGGGTCAGGAGAGCGAGGGGGGTCAGGAGAGCGAGGGGGGTCAGGAGAGCGAGGGGGGTCAGGAGAGCGAGGGGGGTCAGGAGAGCGAGGGGGGTCAGGAGAGCGAGGGGGGTCAGGAGAGCGAGGGGGGTCAGGAGAGCGAGGGGGGGTCAGGAGAGCGAGGGGGGTCAGGAGAGCGAGGGGGGTCAGGAGAGCGAGGGGGGGTCAGGAGAGCGAGGGGGGGTCAGGAGAGCGAGGGGGGTCAGGAGAGCGAGGGGGGTCAGGAGAGCGAGGGGGGTCAGGAGAGCGAGGGGGGGTCAGGAGAGCGAGGGGGGGTCAGGAGAGCGAGGGGGGGTCAGGAGAGCGAGGGGGGGTCAGGAGAGCGAGGGGGGGTCAGGAGAGCGAGGGGGGGTCAGGAGAGCGAGGGGGGGTCAGGAGAGCGAGGGGGGGTCAGGAGAGCGAGGGGGGGTCAGGAGAGCGAGGGGGGGTCAGGAGAGCGAGGGGGGGTCAGGAGAGCGAGGGGGGGTCAGGAGAGCGAGGGGGGGTCAGGAGAGCGAGGGGGGGTCAGGAGAGCGAGGGGGGGTCAGGAGAGCGAGGGGGGGTCAGGAGAGCGAGGGGGGGTCAGGAGAGCGAGGGGGGGTCAGGAGAGCGAGGGGGGGTCAGGAGAGCGAGGGGGGTCAGGAGAGCGAGGGGGGTCAGGAGAGCGAGGGGGGGTCAGGAGAGCGAGGGGGGGTCAGGAGAGCGAGGGGGGGTCAGGAGAGCGAGGGGGGTCAGGAGAGCGAGGGGGGTCAGGAGAGCGAGGGGGGTCAGGAGAGCGAGGGGGGTCAGGAGAGCGAGGGGGGTCAGGAGAGCGAGGGGGGTCAGGAGAGCGAGGGGGGTCAGGAGAGCGAGGGGGGTCAGGAGAGCGAGGGGGGTCAGGAGAGCGAGGGGGGTCAGGAGAGCGAGGGGGGTCAGGAGAGCGAGGGGGGTCAGGAGAGCGAGGGGGGTCAGGAGAGCGAGGGGGGTCAGGAGAGCGAGGGGGGTCAGGAGAGCGAGGGGGGTCAGGAGAGCGAGGGGGGTCAGGAGAGCGAGGGGGGTCAGGAGAGCGAGGGGGGTCAGGAGAGCGAGGGGGGTCAGGAGAGCGAGGGGGGTCAGGAGAGCGAGGGGGGTCAGGAGAGCGAGGGGGGTCAGGAGAGCGAGGGGGGGTCAGGAGAGCGAGGGGGGTCAGGAGAGCGAGGGGGGGTCAGGAGAGCGAGGGGGGTCAGGAGAGCGAGGGGGGTCAGGAGAGCGAGGGGGGTCAGGAGAGCGAGGGGGGTCAGGAGAGCGAGGGGGGTCAGGAGAGCGAGGGGGGTCAGGAGAGCGAGGGGGGGTCAGGAGAGCGAGGGGGGGTCAGGAGAGCGAGGGGGGTCAGGAGAGCGAGGGGGGTCAGGAGAGCGAGGGGGGGTCAGGAGAGCGAGGGGGGTCAGGAGAGCGAGGGGGGTCAGGAGAGCGAGGGGGGTCAGGAGAGCGAGGGGGGTCAGGAGAGCGAGGGGGGTCAGGAGAGCGAGGGGGGTCAGGAGAGCGAGGGGGGTCAGGAGAGCGAGGGGGGTCAGGAGAGCGAGGGGGGTCAGGAGAGCGAGGGGGGTCAGGAGAGCGAGGGGGGTCAGGAGAGCGAGGGGGGTCAGGAGAGCGAGGGGGGTCAGGAGAGCGAGGGGGGTCAGGAGAGCGAGGGGGGTCAGGAGAGCGAGGGGGGTCAGGAGAGCGAGGGGGGTCAGGAGAGCGAGGGGGGTCAGGAGAGCGAGGGGGGTCAGGAGAGCGAGGGGGGTCAGGAGAGCGAGGGGGGTCAGGAGAGCGAGGGGGGTCAGGAGAGCGAGGGGGGTCAGGAGAGCGAGGGGGGTCAGGAGAGCGAGGGGGGTCAGGAGAGCGAGGGGGGTCAGGAGAGCGAGGGGGGTCAGGAGAGCGAGGGGGGTCAGGAGAGCGAGGGGGGTCAGGAGAGCGAGGGGGGTCAGGAGAGCGAGGGGGGTCAGGAGAGCGAGGGGGGTCAGGAGAGCGAGGGGGGTCAGGAGAGCGAGGGGGGTCAGGAGAGCGAGGGGGGTCAGGAGAGCGAGGGGGGTCAGGAGAGCGAGGGGGGTCAGGAGAGCGAGGGGGGTCAGGAGAGCGAGGGGGGTCAGGAGAGCGAGGGGGGTCAGGAGAGCGAGGGGGGTCAGGAGAGCGAGGGGGGTCAGGAGAGCGAGGGGGGTCAGGAGAGCGAGGGGGGTCAGGAGAGCGAGGGGGGTCAGGAGAGCGAGGGGGGTCAGGAGAGCGAGGGGGGTCAGGAGAGCGAGGGGGGTCAGGAGAGCGAGGGGGGTCAGGAGAGCGAGGGGGGTCAGGAGAGCGAGGGGGGTCAGGAGAGCGAGGGGGGTCAGGAGAGCGAGGGGGGTCAGGAGAGCGAGGGGGGTCAGGAGAGCGAGGGGGGTCAGGAGAGCGAGGGGGGTCAGGAGAGCGAGGGGGGTCAGGAGAGCGAGGGGGGTCAGGAGAGCGAGGGGGGTCAGGAGAGCGAGGGGGGTCAGGAGAGCGAGGGGGGTCAGGAGAGCGAGGGGGGTCAGGAGAGCGAGGGGGGTCAGGAGAGCGAGGGGGGTCAGGAGAGCGAGGGGGGTCAGGAGAGCGAGGGGGGTCAGGAGAGCGAGGGGGGTCAGGAGAGCGAGGGGGGTCAGGAGAGCGAGGGGGGTCAGGAGAGCGAGGGGGGTCAGGAGAGCGAGGGGGGTCAGGAGAGCGAGGGGGGTCAGGAGAGCGAGGGGGGTCAGGAGAGCGAGGGGGGTCAGGAGAGCGAGGGGGGTCAGGAGAGCGAGGGGGGTCAGGAGAGCGAGGGGGGTCAGGAGAGCGAGGGGGGTCAGGAGAGCGAGGGGGGTCAGGAGAGCGAGGGGGGTCAGGAGAGCGAGGGGGGTCAGGAGAGCGAGGGGGGTCAGGAGAGCGAGGGGGGTCAGGAGAGCGAGGGGGGTCAGGAGAGCGAGGGGGGTCAGGAGAGCGAGGGGGGTCAGGAGAGCGAGGGGGGTCAGGAGAGCGAGGGGGGTCAGGAGAGCGAGGGGGGTCAGGAGAGCGAGGGGGGTCAGGAGAGCGAGGGGGGTCAGGAGAGCGAGGGGGGTCAGGAGAGCGAGGGGGGTCAGGAGAGCGAGGGGGGTCAGGAGAGCGAGGGGGGTCAGGAGAGCGAGGGGGGTCAGGAGAGCGAGGGGGGTCAGGAGAGCGAGGGGGGTCAGGAGAGCGAGGGGGGTCAGGAGAGCGAGGGGGGTCAGGAGAGCGAGGGGGGTCAGGAGAGCGAGGGGGGTCAGGAGAGCGAGGGGGGTCAGGAGAGCGAGGGGGGTCAGGAGAGCGAGGGGGGTCAGGAGAGCGAGGGGGGTCAGGAGAGCGAGGGGGGTCAGGAGAGCGAGGGGGGTCAGGAGAGCGAGGGGGGTCAGGAGAGCGAGGGGGGTCAGGAGAGCGAGGGGGGTCAGGAGAGCGAGGGGGGTCAGGAGAGCGAGGGGGGTCAGGAGAGCGAGGGGGGTCAGGAGAGCGAGGGGGGTCAGGAGAGCGAGGGGGGTCAGGAGAGCGAGGGGGGTCAGGAGAGCGAGGGGGGTCAGGAGAGCGAGGGGGGTCAGGAGAGCGAGGGGGGTCAGGAGAGCGAGGGGGGTCAGGAGAGCGAGGGGGGTCAGGAGAGCGAGGGGGGTCAGGAGAGCGAGGGGGGTCAGGAGAGCGAGGGGGGTCAGGAGAGCGAGGGGGGTCAGGAGAGCGAGGGGGGTCAGGAGAGCGAGGGGGGTCAGGAGAGCGAGGGGGGTCAGGAGAGCGAGGGGGGTCAGGAGAGCGAGGGGGGTCAGGAGAGCGAGGGGGGTCAGGAGAGCGAGGGGGGTCAGGAGAGCGAGGGGGTCAGGAGAGCGAGGGGGGTCAGGAGAGCGAGGGGGGTCAGGAGAGCGAGGGGGGTCAGGAGAGCGAGGGGGGTCAGGAGAGCGAGGGGGGTCAGGAGAGCGAGGGGGGTCAGGAGAGCGAGGGGGGTCAGGAGAGCGAGGGGGGTCAGGAGAGCGAGGGGGGTCAGGAGAGCGAGGGGGGTCAGGAGAGCGAGGGGGGTCAGGAGAGCGAGGGGGGTCAGGAGAGCGAGGGGGGTCAGGAGAGCGAGGGGGGTCAGGAGAGCGAGGGGGGTCAGGAGAGCGAGGGGGGTCAGGAGAGCGAGGGGGGTCAGGAGAGCGAGGGGGGTCAGGAGAGCGAGGGGGGTCAGGAGAGCGAGGGGGGTCAGGAGAGCGAGGGGGGTCAGGAGAGCGAGGGGGGTCAGGAGAGCGAGGGGGGTCAGGAGAGCGAGGGGGGTCAGGAGAGCGAGGGGGGTCAGGAGAGCGAGGGGGGTCAGGAGAGCGAGGGGGGTCAGGAGAGCGAGGGGGGTCAGGAGAGCGAGGGGGGTCAGGAGAGCGAGGGGGGTCAGGAGAGCGAGGGGGGTCAGGAGAGCGAGGGGGGTCAGGAGAGCGAGGGGGGGTCAGGAGAGCGAGGGGGGTCAGGAGAGCGAGGGGGGTCAGGAGAGCGAGGGGGGTCAGGAGAGCGAGGGGGGTCAGGAGAGCGAGGGGGGTCAGGAGAGCGAGGGGGGTCAGGAGAGCGAGGGGGGTCAGGAGAGCGAGGGGGGTCAGGAGAGCGAGGGGGGTCAGGAGAGCGAGGGGGGTCAGGAGAGCGAGGGGGGTCAGGAGAGCGAGGGGGGTCAGGAGAGCGAGGGGGGTCAGGAGAGCGAGGGGGGTCAGGAGAGCGAGGGGGGTCAGGAGAGCGAGGGGGGTCAGGAGAGCGAGGGGGGTCAGGAGAGCGAGGGGGGTCAGGAGAGCGAGGGGGGTCAGGAGAGCGAGGGGGGTCAGGAGAGCGAGGGGGGTCAGGAGAGCGAGGGGGGTCAGGAGAGCGAGGGGGGTCAGGAGAGCGAGGGGGGTCAGGAGAGCGAGGGGGGTCAGGAGAGCGAGGGGGGTCAGGAGAGCGAGGGGGGTCAGGAGAGCGAGGGGGGTCAGGAGAGCGAGGGGGGTCAGGAGAGCGAGGGGGGTCAGGAGAGCGAGGGGGGTCAGGAGAGCGAGGGGGGTCAGGAGAGCGAGGGGGGTCAGGAGAGCGAGGGGGGTCAGGAGAGCGAGGGGGGTCAGGAGAGCGAGGGGGGTCAGGAGAGCGAGGGGGGTCAGGAGAGCGAGGGGGGTCAGGAGAGCGAGGGGGGTCAGGAGAGCGAGGGGGGTCAGGAGAGCGAGGGGGGTCAGGAGAGCGAGGGGGGTCAGGAGAGCGAGGGGGGTCAGGAGAGCGAGGGGGGTCAGGAGAGCGAGGGGGGTCAGGAGAGCGAGGGGGGTCAGGAGAGCGAGGGGGGTCAGGAGAGCGAGGGGGGTCAGGAGAGCGAGGGGGGTCAGGAGAGCGAGGGGGGTCAGGAGAGCGAGGGGGGTCAGGAGAGCGAGGGGGGTCAGGAGAGCGAGGGGGGTCAGGAGAGCGAGGGGGGTCAGGAGAGCGAGGGGGGTCAGGAGAGCGAGGGGGGTCAGGAGAGCGAGGGGGGTCAGGAGAGCGAGGGGGGTCAGGAGAGCGAGGGGGGTCAGGAGAGCGAGGGGGGTCAGGAGAGCGAGGGGGGTCAGGAGAGCGAGGGGGTCAGGAGAGCGAGGGGGTCAGGAGAGCGAGGGGGGTCAGGAGAGCGAGGGGGGTCAGGAGAGCGAGGGGGGTCAGGAGAGCGAGGGGGGTCAGGAGAGCGAGGGGGGTCAGGAGAGCGAGGGGGGTCAGGAGAGCGAGGGGGGTCAGGAGAGCGAGGGGGGTCAGGAGAGCGAGGGGGGTCAGGAGAGCGAGGGGGTCAGGAGAGCGAGGGGGGTCAGGAGAGCGAGGGGGGTCAGGAGAGCGAGGGGGGTCAGGAGAGCGAGGGGGGTCAGGAGAGCGAGGGGGTCAGGAGACGAGGGGGTCAGGAGAGCGAGGGGGGTCAGGAGAGCGAGGGGGGTCAGGAGAGCGAGGGGGGTCAGGAGAGCGAGGGGGGTCAGGAGAGCGAGGGGGTCAGGAGAGCGAGGGGGGGTCAGGAGAGCGAGGGGGGTCAGGAGAGCGAGGGGGGTCAGGAGAGCGAGGGGGGTCAGGAGAGCGAGGGGGGGTCAGGAGAGCGAGGGGGGTCAGGAGAGCGAGGGGGGTCAGGAGAGCGAGGGGGGTCAGGAGAGCGAGGGGGGGTCAGGAGAGCGAGGGGGGTCAGGAGAGCGAGGGGGTCAGGAGAGCGAGGGGGGTCAGGAGAGCGAGGGGGTCAGGAGAGCGAGGGGGGTCAGGAGAGCGAGGGGGGTCAGGAGAGCGAGGGGGGTCAGGAGAGCGAGGGGGGTCAGGAGAGCGAGGGGGTCAGGAGAGCGAGGGGGGTCAGGAGAGCGAGGGGGGTCAGGAGAGCGAGGGGGGTCAGGAGAGCGAGGGGGGTCAGGAGAGCGAGGGGGTCAGGAGAGCGAGGGGGGTCAGGAGAGCGAGGGGGGTCAGGAGAGCGAGGGGGGTCAGGAGAGCGAGGGGGGTCAGGAGAGCGAGGGGGGTCAGGAGAGCGAGGGGGGTCAGGAGAGCGAGGGGGGTCAGGAGAGCGAGGGGGGTCAGGAGAGCGAGGGGGGTCAGGAGAGCGAGGGGGGTCAGGAGAGCGAGGGGGGTCAGGAGAGCGAGGGGGGTCAGGAGAGCGAGGGGGGTCAGGAGAGCGAGGGGGGTCAGGAGAGCGAGGGGGGTCAGGAGAGCGAGGGGGGTCAGGAGAGCGAGGGGGGTCAGGAGAGCGAGGGGGGTCAGGAGAGCGAGGGGGGGTCAGGAGAGCGAGGGGGGTCAGGAGAGCGAGGGGGGTCAGGAGAGCGAGGGGGGTCAGAGAGCGAGGGGGGTCAGAGAGCGAGGGGGGTCAGAGAGCGAGGGGGTCAGAGAGAGAGGGGGTCAGTGAGAGGGGGGGTCAGAGAGGGGGGGGTCAGAGAGGGGGGGGTCAGAGAGGGGGGGGTCAGAGAGGGGGGGGTCAGAGAGGGGGGGGGTCAGAGAGGGGGGGTCAGAGAGGGGGGGTCAGAGAGGGGGGGTCAGAGAGGGGGGGGGTCAGAGAGGGGGGGGGGTCAGAGAGGGGGGGGGTCAGAGAGGGGGGGGGTCAGAGAGGGGGGGGTCAGAGAGGGGGGGGTCAGAGAGGGGGGGGTCAGAGAGGGGGGGGTCAGAGAGGGGGGGGTCAGAGAGGGGGGGGTCAGAGAGGGGGGGGTCAGAGAGGGGGGGGTCAGAGAGGGGGGGGTCAGAGAGGGGGGGGGGGGGGGTCAGAGAGGGGGGGTCAGAGAGGGGGGGTCAGAGAGAGGGGGGTCAGAGAGAGGGGGGTCAGAGAGAGGGGGGTCAGAGAGAGAGGGGGGTCAGAGAGAGAGGGGGTCAGAGAGAGAGGGGGTCAGAGAGAGGGGGTCAGAGAGAGTGGGGGTCAGAGAAAGAGGGGGTCAGAGAAAGAGGGGGTCAGAGAAAGAGGGGGTCAGAGAGAGAGTGGGTCAGAGAGAGAGTGGGTCAGAGGGAGAGTGGGTCAGAGAGAGAGTGGGTCAGAGGGAGAGTGGGTCAGAGGGAGAGTGGGTCAGAGGGAGAGTGGGTCAGAGGGAGAGTGGGTCAGAGGGAGAGTGGGTCAGAGGGAGAGTGGGTCAGAGGGAGAGTGGGTCAGAGGGAGAGTGGGTCAGAGGGAGAGTGGGTCAGAGGGAGAGTGGGTCAGAGGGAGAGTGGGTCAGAGGGAGAGTGGGTCAGAGGGAGAGTGGGTCAGAGGAGAGTGGGTCAGAGGGAGAGTGGGTCAGAGGGAGAGTGGGTCAGAGAGAGAGTGGGTCAGAGAGAGAGTGGGTCAGAGAGAGAGTGGGTCAGAGAGAGAGTGGGTCAGAGAGAGAGTGGGTCAGAGAGAGTGGGTCAGAGAGAGAGTGGGTCAGAGAGAGAGTGGGTCAGAGAGAGAGTGGGTCAGAGGGAGAGTGGGTCAGAGGGAGAGTGGGTCAGAGGGAGAGTGGGTCAGAGGGAGAGTGGGTCAGAGGGAGAGTGGGTCAGAGGGAGAGTGGGTCAGAGGGAGAGTGGGTCAGAGGGAGAGTGGGTCAGAGGGAGAGTGGGTCAGAGGGAGAGTGGGTCAGAGGGAGAGTGGGTCAGAGGGAGAGTGGGTCAGAGGGAGCGGGAGGGGGAGGGGGAGAGAGAGCGGGAGGGGGAGGGGGAGAGAGAGCGTGAGGGGGAGGGGGAGAGAGAGCGGGAGGGGGAGGGGGAGAGAGAGTGAGCAGGGCAGAGAGAGAGTGAGTGGGGCAGAGAGAGTGAGATAGAGAAAACGAGCAGGGTAGAGAGAGTGAACGAGCGGGGGAGAGGGAGAGAGAGTGGGGACAGAGAGTGCGAGAAACCGCAATATCAGGGGGTGGGTGGGAGAGAGGGAGGGGCGGGTACCGAGGGGGTCGGTGAAAGGGAGGGAGGCAGGGAGGGGTGGCACTGAGGGGGTGGGATGGGGAGGGGTGGCACTGAGGGGGAGGGAGGGAGGGGCGCACTGAGGGCATGGGAGGGAGAGGCGGCACCGAGGGGGTGGGTGGGTGGGAGGGAGGGGTGACAATGAGGCAGGTGTGACAGCGAGGGGGGAGGGGGCGACAGAGAAATACATAAACGTCTTCATCCCTTCGAACCCCACCAGGAGCCATCAGGTCACCACGTATGTGTTCATTTCTTGGACGGGGTTAATTGCGCTGCTGGTTGCCCCGACCATTGACCACGGACTGCCCAGATCACCCTGTCCGTACCTCGTGGCCTGGCAAGGAGCTTTGGCTCAAACCCCTGCCACCGCGAGCCAGGAGGTATGGGATTACTGTTGGTCTGCCCATATAGCGAGTGCTCGGTACTCGACAACGCACACCAAGATTACAGACCGTGAGGAAGGTAGGTCAAGGTCAGGCAGCAGCCAACGTTCCCCTGCACGAGGTCACATTCGCCTTGATGTCATCATCTGACGCCACCATTAATCAGGACCGCCCGCACCCAATACAATCATGTCGCACCATGCCCCACCCCCACCACTCCGTACTTGTACTTAGCATCGTTCAGAAGCTGCTGAATGCGTTGGCAGACGGCCTCCGAACTCTCGCCTGCCGCAACACTCTCTCCCTCCAGCTCCGACTCCTCCTCACCCTCCAGCACGTCACTGATCGCCAAAAGCACTTCGGGATGCATGGCTTCCCATTCCTCCTCCGGCTTCAACTGTATGTCTACGGAGAGTTGGGAGGCGGGAGAGAGCGGGATGGGGAGGGGGCAAGAGAGAGCGGGAGGGGGAGAGAGAGCGGGAGGGGGAGGGGGAGAGAGAGCGGGAGGGGGAGGGGGAGGGGGAGAGAGAGCGGGAGGGGGGAGGGGGAGAGAGAGCGGGAGGGGGAGGGGGAGAGAGCGGGAGGGGGAGGGGGAGAGAGAGCGGGAGGGGGAGGGGGAGAGAGAGCGGGAGGGGGAGGGGGAGAGAGAGCGGGAGGGGGAGGGGGAGAGAGAGCGGGAGGGGGAGGGGGAGAGAGAGCGGGAGGGGAGGGGGAGAGAGAGCGGGAGGGGGAGGGGGAGGGGTAGAGAGAGAGGGAGGGGAGGGGGAGGGAGCGCGGGAGAGAGAGCGGGAGGGGGAGGGGGAGGGAGCGCGGGAGAGAGAGCGAGAGGGGGAGGAGGAGAGAGAGAGGGAGGGGGAGGGGGAGAGAGCGGGAGGGGGAGGGGGAGAGAGCGGGAGGGGGAGGGGGAGAGAGAGCGGGAGGGGGAGAGAGAGCGGGAGGGGGAGAGAGAGCGGGAGGGGGAGAGAGAGCGGGAGGGGGAGAGAGAGCGGGAGGGGGAGAGAGAGCGGGAGGGGGAGAGAGAGCGGGAGGGGGAGAGAGAGCGGGAGGGGGAGAGAGAGCGGGAGGGGGAGAGAGAGCGGGAGGGGGAGAGAGAGCGGGAGGGGGAGAGAGAGCGGGAGGGGGAGAGAGAGCGGGAGGGGGAGAGAGAGCGGGAGGGGGAGAGAGAGCGGGAGGGGGAGAGAGAGCGGGAGGGGGAGAGAGAGCGGGAGGGGGAGAGAGAGCGGGAGGGGGAGAGAGAGCGGGAGGGGGAGAGAGAGCGGGAGGGGGAGAGAGAGCGGGAGGGGGAGAGAGAGCGGGAGGGGGAGGGGGAGAGAGAGCGGGAGGGGGAGGGGGAGAGGGAGGGGGGAGAGAGAGCGGGAGGGGGAGGGGAGAGAGAGCGAGAGGGGGAGGGGAGAGAGAGCGGGAGGGGGAGGGGAGAGAGAGCGGGAGGGGGAGGGGAGAGAGAGCGGGAGGGGGAGAGGGAGAGAGAGCGGGAGGGGGAGGGGGAGAGAGAGCGGGAGGGGGAGGGGGAGAGAGAGCGGGAGGGGGAGAGAGAGCGGGAGGGGAAGGGGGAGACAGAGCGGGAGGGGGAGAGAGAGCGGGGGGGGAGGCGGAGAGAGAGCGGGAGGTGGAGGGGGAGAGAGCGTGAGGGGGGAGGGAAGGGGAGGGGGACAGAGAGAGGGAAGGGGAGGGGGACAGAGAGAGGGAAGGGGAGGAGGACAGAGAGGGGGAAGGGAAGGGGGACAGAGAGGGGGAAGGGGAGGGGGACAGAGAGGGGGAAGGGGAGGGGGACAGAGAGAGGGAAGGGGAGGGGGACAGAGAGAGGGAAGGGGAGGGGGACAGAGAGAGGGAAGGGGAGGGGGACAGAGAGAGGGAAGGGGAGGGGGACAGAGAGAGGGAAGGGGAGGGGGACAGAGAGAGGGAAGGGGAGGGGGACAGAGAGAGGGAAGGGGAGGGGGACAGAGAGGGAAGGGGAGAGAGAGTGGGAAGGGGAGAGAGAGAGGGAAGGGGAGAGATAGAGGGAAGGGGAGAGATAGAGGGAAGGGGAGAGAGAGAGGGAAGGGGAGAGAGAGAGGGAAGGGGAGAGATAGAGGGAAGGGGAGAGATAGAGGGAAGGGGAGAGAGAGAGAGAGGGAAGGGGAGAGAGAGAGGAAAGGGGAGAGAGAGAGGAAAGGGGAGAGAGAGAGGAAAGGGGAGAGAGAGGAAAGGGGAGAGAGAGAGGAAAGGGGAGAGAGAGAGGAAAGGGGAGAGAGAGAGGAAAGGGGAGAGAGAGAGGAAAGGGGAGAGAGAGAGGAAAGGGGAGAGAGAGAGGAAAGGGGAGAGAGAGAGGAAAGGGGAGAGAGAGAGGAAAGGGGAGAGAGAGAGGAAAGGGGAGAGAGAGAGGAAAGGGGAGAGAGAGGAAAGGGGAGAGAGAGAGGAAAGGGGAGAGAGAGAGGAAAGGGGACAGAGAGAGGAAAGGTGACAGAGAGAGGAAAGGGGACAGAGAGGAAAGGGGACAGAGAGAGGAAAGGGGACAGAGAGAGGAAAGGGGACAGAGAGAGGAAAGGGGACAGAGAGAGGAAAGGGGACAGAGAGAGGAAAGGGGAGAGAGGAAAGGGGAGAGAGAGAGGAAAGGGGACAGAGAGAGGAAAGGGGACAGAGAGAGGGAAGGGGAGGGGGAGAGAGAGAGGGAAGGGGAGGGGGACAGAGAGGGAAGGGGAGAGAGAGAGGAAAGGGGAGAGAGAGAGGAAAGGGGAGAGAGAGAGGAAAGGGGAGAGAGAGAGGAAAGGGGAGAGAGAGAGGAAAGGGGAGAGAGAGAGGAAAGGGGAGAGAGAGAGGAAAGGGGAGAGAGAGAGGAAAGGGGAGAGAGAGAGGAAAGGGGAGAGAGAGAGGAAAGGGGAGAGAGAGAGGAAAGGGGAGAGAGAGAGGAAAGGGGACAGAGAGAGGAAAGGGGACAGAGAGAGGGAAGGGGACAGAGAGAGGAAAGGGGACAGAGAGAGGAAAGGGGACAGAGAGAGGAAAGGGGACAGAGAGAGGAAGGGGGACAGAGAGAGGAAGGGGGACAGAGAGGGGGAAGGGGAGGGGGACAGAGAGGGGGAAGGGGAGGGGGACAGAGAGAGGGAAGGGGAAGGGGACAGAGAGAGGGAAGGGGAGGGGGACAGAGAGAGGGAAGGGGAGGGGGACAGAGAGAGGGAAGGGGAGGGGGACAGAGAGAGGGAAGGGGAGGGGGACAGAGAGAGGGAAGGGGAGGGGGACAGAGCGAGGGAAGGGGAGGGGGACAGAGCGAGGGAAGGGGAGGGGGACAGAGCGAGGGAAGGGGAGAGAGAGAGGGAAGGGGAGAGAGAGAGGGAAGGGGAGAGAGAGAGGGAAGGGGAGAGAGAGAGGGAAGGGGAGAGAGAGAGGGAAGGGGAGAGAGAGCGGGAAGGGGAGTGAGAGAGGGAAGTGGAGAGAGGGAGGAAAGGGGAGAGAGAGAGGAAAGGGGAGAGAGAGAGGAAAGGGGACAGAGAGAGGAAAGGGGACAGAGAGAGGAAAGGGGACAGAGAGAGGAAAGGGGACAGAGAGAGGAAAGGGGACAGAGAGAGGAAAGGGGACAGAGAGAGGAAAGGGGACAGAGAGAGGAAAGGGGACAGAGAGAGGAAAGGGGACAGAGAGAGGAAAGGGGACAGAGAGAGGAAAGGGGACAGAGAGAGGAAAGGGGACAGAGAGAGGAAAGGGGACAGAGAGAGGAAAGGGGACAGAGGGAGGGAGTGGGGCAGAGGGAGGCAGAGGGGAGGAAGACAGAGAGAGACATGGGCAGAGCATGAGAAGGGGCGGCCAACGGGCAAGCAGAGCACGCGATACAGAAAGAGACCACACTCCCCTCGCTGTGACAACTCCCGAGCCTATTGGCCTGCGCGAGGTTTGGAGTTCCTTCTCAAGTCCCCTGAATCACATTCTGGTTTAATGTTTTAAGCTTCCCTTGTGGTTTTTCTTTTGGTGCATTTCTGGCTTCCCAATTAATTTGCCACTCAGATTATTTTTGTTTTTATTAGTTATTTGATTTTCTCTAAAATGAACCTCGTTCTATTGATCTTGCTCACGCTCTGCTGCGCCTTTTGCGCCGCCTCTCACTCTGCCATTGTTTCTTGCGCAATCACGCCGTCACCGGCGCACCCCCTGGTTCCATCATCCCCATCACCCGTGCTACCACTCACCACGTTTGGGGGCGGGGCAGATCAGCTTACCTGGTGGCTGTCCCACAAATTTTGCCCTCATTTCAGCCAGCTTACGTAGCTCTTTCTCATGGGCAGAATGCAGGTCTGTACTGCTAAGCTGAATTGAGAATAAAAGAAGGAACCAGTTAAACATCGGAGGCACTGAAGTCAGAGTCAGTGTGTGTGGAACCCGTACCCCAGTGAGAGTCAGTGTGTGTGGAACCCATACCCCAGTGAGAGTCAGTGTGTGTGGAACCCGTACCCCAGTGAGAGTCAGTGTGTGTGGGACCAATACCCTAGTGAGAGTCAGTGTGTGTGGAACCCATACCCCAGTGAGAGTCAGTGTGTGTGGAACCTGTACCCCAGTGAGAGTCAGTGTGTGTGGAACCTGTACCTCAGTGAGAGTCAGTGTGTGTGGAACCCGTACCCCAGTGAGAGTCAGTGTGTGTGGAACCCGTACCCCAGTGAGAGTCAGTCTGTGTGGAACCAGTACCCCAGTGTGAGTCAGTCTGTGTGGAACCAGTACCCCAGTGTGAGTCAGTCTGTGTGGAACCAGTACCCCAGTGAGAGTCAGTGTGTGTGGAACCCGTACCCCAGTGAGAGTCAGTGTGTGTGGATCCCGTACCCCAGTGAGAGTCAGTGTGTGTGGAACCCGTACCCCAGTGAGAGTCAGTGTGTGCGGGACCCGTACCCCAGTGTGAGTCAGTGTGTGTGGAACCCGTACCCCAGCGAGAGACAGTGTGTGTGGAACCCGTACCCCGGTGAGAGTCAGTGTGTGTGGAACCCGTACCCCAGTGAGAGTCAGTGTGTGTGGAACCCGTACCCCAGTGAGTGTCAGTGTGAGTGGAACCCGTACCCCAGTGAGAGTCAGTGTGTGTAGAACCTGTACCCCAGTGAGAGTCAGTGTGTGTGGAACCCGTACCCCAGTGAGAGTCAGTGTGTGTGGAACCCGTACCCCAGTGAGAGTCAGTGTGTGTGGAAACCGCACCCCAGTGAGTGTCAGTGTGTGTGGAGCCCGTACCCCAGTGAGAGTCAGTGTGTGTGGAACCCCTACCCCAGTGAGAGTCAGTGTGTGGAACCCGTACCCCAGTGAGAGTCAGTGTGTGTAGAACCTGTACCCCAGTGAGAGTCAGTGTGTGTGGAAACTGCACCCCAGTGAGTGTCAGTGTGTGTGGAGCCCGTACCCCAGTGAGAGTCAGTGTGTGTGGAACCCCTACCCCAGTGAGAGTCAGTGTGTGGAACCCGTACCCCAGTGAGAGTCAATGTGTGTGCGGAACCCGTACTTCCAGTGAGAGTCAGTGTGTGGAACCCGTACCCCAGTGAGAGTCAGTGTGTGTGGAACCCGTACCCCAGTGAGAGTCAGTGTGTGTGCGGAACCCGTACTTCCAGTGAGAGTCAGTGTGTGGAGCCCGTACCCCAGTGAGAGTCAGTGTGTGTGGAACTCGTACCCCAGTGAGAGTCAGTGTGTGTGGAACCCGTACCCCAGTGAGAGTCAGTGTGTGTGGAACCCATACCCCAGTGAGAGTCAGTGTGTGTGGAACCCATACCCCAGTGAGAGTCAGTGTGTGTGGAACCCGTACCCCAGTGAGAGTCAGTGTGTGTGGAACCCGTACTCCAGCGAGAGTCAGTGTGTGTGGAACCCGTACCCCAGTGAGAGTCAGTGTGTGTGGAACCCGTACCCCAGAGAGAGTCAGTGTGTGTGGAACCCGTACACCAGTGAGAGTCAGTGTGTGTGGGACCCGTACCCCAGTGAGAGTCAGTGTGTGTGGAACCCGTATCCCAGTGAGAGTCAGAGTGTGTGGGACCCGTACCCCAGTGACAGTCAGTGTGTGTGGAACCCGTACCCCAGTGAGAGTCAGTGTGTGTGAGACCCGTACCCCAGTGAGAGTCAGTGTGTGTGGGACCCGTACCCCAGTGAGAGTCAGTGTGTGTGGAACCCGTATCCCAGTGAGAGTCAGTGTGTTTGGAACCCGTATCCCAGTGAGAGTCAGTGTGCGTGGAACCCGTACCCCAGTGAGAGTCAGTGTGTGTGTGGAACCCGCACCCCAGTGAGTCAGTGTGTGTGGAACCCTTACCCCAGTGAGAGTCAGTGTGTGTGGAACCCGCACCCCAGAGATAGTCAGTGTGTGTGTGGAACCCGCACCCAGTGAGAGTCAGTGTGTGTGGAACCCGTACCCCAGTGAGAGTCAGTGTGTGTGGAACCCGTATCCCAGTGAGAGTCGGTGTGTGTGGGACCCGTACCCAGTGAGAGTCGGTGTGTGTGGGACCCGTACCCCAGTGAGAGTCCGTGTGTGTGGAACCCGTACCCCAGTGAGAGTCAGTGTGTGGGGAACCCGTACCCCAGTGAGAGTCAGTGTGTGGAGAACCCGTACCCCAGTGAGAGTCAGTGTGTGTGGAACCCATACCCCAGTGAGTCAGTGTGTGTGGAACCCGTATCCCAGTGAGAGTCAGTGTGTGTGGAACCCGTATCCCAGTGAGAGTCAGTGTGTGTGGAACCCGTACTCCAGTGAGAGTCAGTGTGTGTGGAACCCGTACCCCAGTGAGTCAGTATGTGTGGAACCCGTATCCCAGTGAGTGTCAGTGTGTGTGGAACCCGTACCCCAGTGAGTGTCAGTGTGTGTGGAACCCGTACCCCAGTGAGAGTCAGTGTGCGTGTGTGGAACCCGTACCCCACGGAGTCAGTGTGTCTGAGACCCGTACCCCAGTGAGAGTCAGTGTGTGTGGATCCCAGACCCCAGGGAGAGTCAGTGCGTGTGTTTGTGTGTGTGTATGGGAGCTGTGGCCATGCACTGGATACCTTCCAGGTGAATGGGTTGTTGGCCATGATAGATGCCAGGAGTTGGATCGCATTCTTGGAAACCAGGACAGACTTGTCGCAGAGTCTCCCAGTGGCCAAAGTTACCAATGACTGGAATCGCTTCAGAGGAAGGGCCTGAAAAAAAAAGGTGTGTCAGGCAGGAGATGCAGAAAATGGCACGGTAACAGTGGTTCACACAGCAGCTTCATGCTGCCAGGAACCCGGATTCGATTCCCGGATTGGGTCACTGTCTGTGCAGAGTCTGCACAGTCTCCCCGTGCCTGCGTGGATTTCTTCCGGGTGCTCAGATTTCCTCCAAGTCCCGAAAGACGTGCTGTTAGTTGAATTGGACATTCTGAATTCTCCCTCTGTGTACCCGAACAGGCGCCGGAGTGTGGCGATTGGGGGATTTTCACAGTAACTGCATTGCAGCGTTAATCTAAGATTCTTATTATTATCAGCGACTTAATCCCACCACAGACCCCGAACGGGCCAAGGTGCACTCGCGGCCACTTTGGGACCCAGCGTACCTTCTGCTGGACGATGCTCGTGAAGATCTGGAGGCTGCGGCTGCGGACGTGCGCGTGGACATCGTGCAGGTGCAGCTGGAGGGTGTCGAGGAAGCGGTCCCGGGTGTCCCGCGCTGCTCCATCCAGATTCGGCCCGTTTAGCACCCGTGTGACCATTTGCCCCATGGCAGCAAGCACAGCATTGCGCAGGGTGTAGTTCTGAAGGAAGGAGAGAAAGAGAGTTCAGCGGGCAAGGCGAAAGATTTGGCCCCAGTCCTCCAACCACCCCGCACTCTTCACAGCAGGAGTTCCTCATGGTTAGTGTCCTCTGCCCAAGCATTTTCAGCTGCTTCATCAGTGACCTTCCTTCCATCACAAGGTCAAATCTGTTCGACCTCCTGGTGGCACAGTGGTTAGCACTGCTGTTGAGGGCACGGAGGTCCTGGGTTCGATCCCGGCCCTGGGTCAGTGTGTGTGGATTTTCCACATTCTCCCCGTGACTGCGTGGGTCTCAAACCCACAATCCAAAAATGTGCAGGCTAGGTGGATTGGCCGCACTAAATTGCCCCTTAATTGGAACAAAAATGAATTGGGCACTCTAAATTCTTTATTTATTTTATTAATTTAGAGTTCCCCAGTGAGAGTCAGTGTGTGTGGAACCAGTACCCCAGTGAGAGTCAGTGTGTGTAGAACCCGTACCCCAGTGAGAGTCAGTGTGTGTGGAACCAGTACCCCAGTGAGAGTCAGTGTGTGTGGAACCCGTAACCCTGTGAGAGTCAGTGTGTGTGGAACCCGTATCCCAGTGAGAGTCAGTGTGTGTGGAACCCGTGCCCCAGTGAGAGTCAGTGTGTGTGGAACCCGTACCCCAGTGAGAGTCAATGTATGTGGAACCCGTAACCCTGTGAGAGTCAGTGTGTGTGGGACCTGTACCCCAGTGAGAGTCAGTGTGTGTGGAACCCGCACCCCAGTGAGAGTCAGTGTGTGGAACCCGTACCCCAGTGAGAGTCAGTGTGTGTGGAACCTGTACCCCAGTGAGGGTCAGTGTGTGTGGAACCCGTACCCCAGTGAGAGTCAGTGTGTGGAACCCGTACCCCAGTGAGAGTCAGTGTGTGTGTAATCCGTACCCCAGTGAGAGTCAGTGTGTGTGGAACCCGTACCCCAGTGAGAGTCAGTGTGTGTGGAACCCGTACCCCAGTGAGGGTCAGTGTGTGTGGAACCCGTACCCCAGTGAGAGTCAGTGTGTGTGGGACCCCTACCCCAGTGAGAGTCAGTGTGTGTGGAACCCGTACCCCAGTGAGAGTCAGTGTGTGTGGAACCCGCACCCCAGTGAGAGTCAGTGTGTGGAACCGGTACCCCAGTGAGGGTCAGTGTGTGTGGAACCCGTACCCCAGTGAGAGTCAGTGTGTGGAACCCGTACCCCAGTGAGAGTCAGTGTGTGTGGAACCCATATCCCAGTGAGAGTCAGTGTGTGGAACCCGTACCCCAGTGAGAGTCAGTGTGTGTGGAACCCGTACCCCAGTGAGAGTCAGTGTGTGTGGAACCCGTACGTCAGTGAGAGTCACTGTGTGGAACCCGTATCCCAGTGAGAGTCAGTGTGTGTGGGACCCGTACCCCAGTGAGATTCAGTGTGTATGGAACCCGTACCCCAGTGAGAGTCAGTGTGTGTGGGACCCGTTCCCCAGTGAGATTCAGTGTGTATGGAACCCGTACCCCAGTGAGATTCAGTGTGTGTGGAACCCGTACCCCAGTGAGAGTCAGTGTTGGTGGGACCCGTACCCCAGTGAGATTCAGTGTGTATGGAACCCGTACCCCAGTGAGAGTCAGTGTGTGTGGAACCCGTACCCCAGTGAGAGTCAGTGTGTGTGGAACCCGTACCCCAGTGAGATTCAGTGTGTGGGGAACCCGGACCTGTAGAAGCCAGGTATTTTGAATACAACTAGTATAGGTAAAAGATAGCTGTTTAAGTACTCATTTTAAAAAATGAGAATTTCAGCACACATAAATTCAGGACTTCAATATGATACATGAAACAGCATAAAATTCCATTATAAGATTATAGCAGCACAGTTGCAAGACAATTTGACACTGCTTGTGCTAATTGTCAAGGCCAAGGACTGAGTTCCATGGCAACTAGGTGGCAAGAGTCCAATGCAGTTTGTAAGAGCATTGAATCATATATATATATTCTCGATATGAAGTCTCAATTGTTACATTAGCCAAGCCAGCTAAAAGATTAGCAAAATATCACATTCCATAACATGTAGACATGAAACAATTAAAAAGCTGATGTTGCACATTGAAGATGGACGGCTTGCCATCAAATCAAATGTGTTTGAGTCTAACCCAAACCAATTAGGATTATATTGGGGTATGATTAGATGACTTAAGACAGATATGAAAGTGTACAACTGAAAAGTTTCCGCCTGCCATTTTAGTATTGTCTTTGGGGGGGGTGTTGTGCGGAGATGTCTTTGTGTTGTCTTTCTGTTAGTTTAGTCAGTTTTGTCCTTTATAGTCTCCATTTTAGAGATGTCTTTTGGGAGTTCTGTCAGTCTACCAGTCTGTGTCAGTGATGTTAGTCCACTTTTGACTTTGAGTTTGAGTTTGAGTTTAGCTGAAGATTAGCTCTCTCTCTCTCTTCATGTTTCATTGCCAGACTTTGACCTTTTAAAAGTTACTTTCGAGCTGTCTGCCTAAGCAAAGAAAGATAATGTCTGTAATTCTCTGAAAGCTTCGAATTGTCTACGAATTGCCTTTTAAATGACTTTCAAATTGTAATCAAGCGACTACAAATAAAACAATTCCTTTTGGCACCTGAGAAGTTTATACTGCAAATTTCTGCTGAGTTCCAGTATTCGCAAAGTGCTACTGATAACCGAATAGCAGAGATAATATAAATTCCTTCAACTATACACAGTCGAATAATACAAGGAATCGAACAACTTGGCAAAGTCCAGAAATAGTACAAATCTTACAACTTGTCGTATTGCGCCAGGACTTGATTCATCAACTAAGCTTCCCCCAAACTTGGCGTAGTTCGACAGGTTGATATCCCATAAATTATAAGATTCCTTCATTTTGGCGTAGTCAGCAGCTGGGGGGGGGGGGGGGGGGGGGGGGGGGGGGGGGTGGAGTACTGAGGACGACCTTCGGAGGCCCAGGTGACGACGGAAAGCTTCGAAGATAATCGGAGTAGTTCCGGAACCTTCGGGAAGCTTCGTAGATAATCGGAGGAGGCCCAGAAGACAGCCGGAACCCACGGCTAGACTAGGGTAAGAAATATATTTTTCACCCATTAAAAGTCTTAAAGCCGCATCAATCAGTACTTCGACCCTTGAAAAGAACATTTTTTATAGACTGTGTTAAATAAATCAAGTGCCAGTCGTTCAGACTATCATAGACGTAACTGGAAGATTAGTCACTGCAGTAACTAAAATAAAACAGTCTTTGAGGTCTTTAAGGCAGTCAGCGATCAAGAAAATTTATGGCTGATCCAAATCAAAGTGTAGATTCAGAGCCTTTCGCAGGCAGAAAATTACTCCCCACTACATCCAAGGGGGGTACTGGAATACCAAATGTTTCTGTTGAAGATATGTTGGGGGATTGTAGATCTTTCACTCGTAGACATTTTAACCTATGTGAAACCTCAAAAAAAATTGAATCAAAGTATGATATCCCCAGAGGACAGTGGTCCTTCAATAATATCAAGAGAGCATGGGGAAAATGCACACAATTACACGGTGCAGAACGTGTAAAATGGTCCCTGGTAATTACGGGACAGATACACAGTCAGCAAGAGATCATTGTTAAAAATAAAAGTGATCATCAGCTTCAGTCCACTAAAGACCAACTAAATGCAGTTCTTGAAGAATTGCAAGATGCAAAATCCAAACTTGAGCATTATGATGAAATTAAAACAGATTTGCAAAACAAAACCTCTGAACTCCAGCAGTTATCTTTTCAAATAACAGAATTCCAAAATCAAGTCTTTGAAGTGGAGTCAAAATACCGACAATTGCAATTAAAAACTGAGCGAATTGAACTTGAAAATTGCAAGTTAATCGAAGAAAGATGTGTTTTAGCTGAACACTGCAAAATTTCCGTGCAGAAATTTGAACAAACAGCACAAACTCAGGAAGAAGCCCAAGCACCCCACCTAGTGGCACAATCGGCAATTGCACAGCCGAGATCAATTGTTAAAAATAAATTATTTTCTCTGTCGGATGAATCAGACGAAGATAGTGTTCCTACAATACAAAATACTAAAGTAATTCGACTAGCCCCTTTAAAACGCAAACGGGTTAGAGTTGGAAGCAAAAAAATAGAAGATGGTGAAACTATCACTAGAAACATATTTGACCACCAATGGGTTCATGAACAAATTGACGAATGGTCCAAAGGTCTTCCACACCCTAAAATGGGTGGTATGACCACATGGGATGGAATTCACAGATTACAAGCCATTTACAGTCTCCACCCATTTGATGGAGTACAAATTCTGACTATCATGCTAGGTACTCGTGAAATTTCAACCCTTAGAAATGAAGTAGAAGTTGCTCTTGGAGACAATTTGCAAAATTTAGAAGCTGGTTGGCTAGCAGTCAAGAGTTGGCTATTAAAATTTCACCCCCCGAGGACCAATTGGTCTAAGATCACAGCTTGTTTTCAAAAAAATGATGACGATATTCAGGATTTTGAGGAAAGATTTTTACATACTTGGATGGAATATTCAGGGATGACACTCGACCAGGAAAATGACACATGGGATGCAAGCACTTTAAGTCCATTAAAAACGGCTTTTATAGCCGGTGTTAAACCTGGAGTTTCTGCTGCCTTGAATTTGGTTTTACCAGCTTGGGCCACAGCTGGCACATACCGAGACATAGTTGACCGATGCATTCAGATAGATCGTGGTTTGCACAATCAGGCAACTTTTAACACTGCAGCTGCTCAAATGCAGCCTATTGCTCAAATCCAGCCCATGTTACCTGCTGCTCCAGCGGCGGCTGTTGCAGCACCTGCAGGAATATCAGCAGTAACTACAATTTCACCACCAGCGCCAGGGCAAACATGTACCCTTGCTCCATTAAAATCATGTAAGGAAATACCACAATGTCTTTTCTGTGGTAGAGTAGGACACTGGATGGCAAAATGCTATCAAAAACAACGGATGGATTCAAGAGATGATAATGAAGTAGACAATGTTCACTACAATACATCTCCACCTCGTGGTCAACCATGTAACGTGTACCAACAAGACACACCCAGTTTGGCTTCTGGTCAGCAACACTGGCTAAGCAACTACAACCATGGTTTGCTTTTACAGTTAATCAACAACAGTATCATAATAGCCCAACTGTTTACCACATGGCTTTACAGAATCATCTCAGGCAACTGCCTGTTCGGCCTTCCACCATTATCCAATATGAAGATGATGTTCTGATAACCTCCATCAATAGAGATGATCATGACAAAGACTTACGGGTGGTCTTGAACCACCTCAGTACTAACAGTCACAAAGCTAGCTTTCACAAAGCACAAATTGCCCAGAAAGATGTTTACTTGGGACAGAAAATTTCCAAGCGAAAAAGGGAACTTACTCAGAACAGAACGGCTGCCATCAAAGCAGCTAAAGAAACCTCAATGTTTCACTAAAAAGTTGCAAGAACTGTCAACTTAAGAAAACTGTCATTATTCTGAACGTTGCTTTATTAATTTAAAGAAATTAACATATCTTGTTAGCTGTGTTTCCTTTAACAGAATCGACAAATTCATCTACAGAAAATCAAGATACAGCACAAGATTGGTTCAGTTATATATTTAATAAGTTATTGTATTTGATATTTTAAAATAAATGTTTAAAATTAGCCTGGAAATTAAAACTTCAAACAATGTGGAAGCTGCTTTAAAAAAAAACAATCTTTGATTAAAAGCCAAAAGAACAGGTCGTTCAAAGAAATTTGATAACGGGAATTTGGCAGCAATCCAACTTTTACTCCCAGTCCATTTGAGTGACAAAAAAAAGTTTAAAGATGCGAATGGCATCATTCCAAGCAATACGCCTCTTTTTGTCTCTGCAAGAAAATTAACCCTTTCAACAAGCTTTTGTGTATTATCCAGAAGATGTCAAAGACATGACATCAATTTTGATAATCATTTTACCATTTATTACTAGATCATATGTCCAACTTTTATTGTATAATCATTTTATTTGTATACAAGAAGTTATTATTAATTGTTTATTGCTGAATTATGTAATGATGATATCAATTTTCAATCAGTATATCAATGTTAAGATCTGTAAAATGTTAACCGTAGTATTACAAAATCGAATGGCACTTGACTATATGCTAGCTGAAAAAGGTGGCACCTGCGCCCTGATTGGTGCAGAGTGTTGCACTTTCATTCCCGATAACTCGAAAGAAGTTAAAGATTTGGCATTACATATCCAAAAAGAAATCAAAAAACTGGATCCATCCCAATTTATCTCTCTCTGGGATAAAATTTGTGGGCGGTTTGGACACACTGGAATGTCCACAATAAGAATAATCCTATTCTCCTCTGTAGCTGTATTCGTCATTTACATAACATACCAATGTGATCAAATTTGATTAATTTATTAATTATAATAATTATTTTGAAATGCCTGTTGTATTTTAAGTGCCAATTTTATTGTTTAAAACTGCAATGATTCTTTGCGCTTTTACCTGTCCTATCGCATTAATGATGTATTTAACCTTTTCTGATATATCTCACTTAATTTTTCGATTTATCAAAGGGCCGACTGTAGAAGCCAGGTATTTTGAATACAACTAGTATAGGTAAAAGATAGCTGTTTAAGTACTCATTTAAAAAAATGAGAATTTCAGCACACATAAATTCAGGACTTCAATATGATACATGAAACAGCATAAAATTCCATTATAAGATTATAGCAGCACAGTTGCAAGACAATTTGACACTGCTTGTGCTAATTGTCAAGGCCAAGGACTGAGTTCCATGGCAACTAGGTGGCAAGAGTCCAATGCAGTTTGTAAGAGCATTGAATCATATATATATATATTCTCGATATGAAGTCTCAATTGTTACATTAGCCAAGCCAGCTAAAAGATTAGCAAAATATCACATTCCATAACATATAGACATGAAACAATTAAAAAGCTGATGTTGCACATTGAAGATGGACGGCTTGCCATCAAATCAAATGTGTTTGAGTCTAACCCAAACCAATTAGGATTATATTGGGGTATGATTAGATGACTTAAACAGATATGAAAGTGTACAACTGAAAAGTTTCCGCCTGCCATTTTAGTATTGTCTTTGGGGGGGGGTGTTGTGCGGAGATGTCTTTGTGTTGTCTTTCTGTTAGTTTAGTCAGTTTTGTCCTTTATAGTCTCCATTTTAGAGATGTCTTTTGGGAGTTCTGTCAGTCTACCAGTCTGTGTCAGTGATGTTAGTCCACTTTTGACTTTGAGTTTGAGTTTGAGTTTAGCTGAAGATTAGCTTTCTCTCTCTCTTCATGTTTCATTGCCAGACTTTGACCTATTAAAAGTTACTTTCGAGCTGTCTGCCTAAGCAAAGAAAGATAATGCCTGTAATTCTCTGAAAGCTTCGAATTGTCTACGAATTGCCTTTTAAATGACTTTCAAATTGTAATCAAGCGACTACAAATAAAACAATTCCTTTTGGCACCTGAGAAGTTTATACTGCAAATTTCTGCTGAGTTCCAGTATTCGCAAAGTGCTACTGATAACCGAATAGCAGAAATAATATAAATTCCTTCAACTATACACAGTCGAATAATACAAGGAATCGAACAACTTGGCAAAGTCCAGAAATAGTACAAATCTTACAACTTGTCGTATTGCGCCAGGACTTGATTCATCAACTAAGCTTCCCCCAAACTTGGCGTAGTTCGACAGGTTCATATCCCATAAATTATAAGATTCCTTCTGTACCCCAGTGAGAGTGGAACCCGTACCCCAGTGAGTCAGTGTGTGAGTAACACGTACCCCAGTGAGAGTCAGTGTGTGTGGAACCTGTACCCCAGTGAGAGTCAGCGTGTGAAACTGTTGCTCGTTTTAGCCTTAGTTTAATTGCTTTTGTTCTGTCACCTTTGCTCGAGTCGCCACGTATCTTTCCGATACCGCCACGTGGTACAAGTCCGAATAATGATTAATAATCCAACACACCGCTTAGTAAGTTATAGCCTTAGTTTAATTGCTTTTGTTCTGTCACCTTTGCTCTTGAGTCGCCACGTATCTTTCTGATACCGCCACGTGGTACAAGTCCGAATAATGATTAATAATCCAACACACCGCTTAGTAAGTTTTAGCCTTAGTTTAATTGCTTTTGTTCTGTCACCTTTGCTCGAGTTGCCACGTATCTTTCTACCGCCACGTGGTTCAAGTCCGAGTAATGATTAATAACCCAACACACCGCTTAGTAAGAGTTAAATCAACGCTCATTTCTTATATACAGCAATTAATACTTATACATTAATTCTACTTCTAAGCTACTTCCTACAACTAACGGGCCAATACTTAACTTTGGAAATGGCCCACCAGGTCAGGGAAACGAATGGCCTTTCGTATGGGTTCTGAGCCTGCGGGATTCAAAGCTGGTACAGGTCGATAGTCAGGAGTTTCTATCTTGTAACGATCGTTGGGAGTAAGACTGACGATTCTAGCGGCTGTTGTAGAAGGTCAGCAGAAGGGTCTCGAAGGGTGCGGAGAGGAGAAGGCTCGATTTGAACTTGGCCCCTATTCTTATAGTCCCCGGGGGCTTCCCGCCTCTCGGGGCGGACCTTGTACCTGGTTCCAACTGATTGGACTTGGTCCCAATCACTTGGTTCGATTTTCTCCAATGCTGGAGCGATTCCTTGATCGAGGGGTGGTTGTTTACCTCTCTTTGTGTCAGCTGCTGCTGGCGCCGAAAGGACTGGGTCGGCTTTGTGTTACTAATTTGTAGCATATTGTTCCCGGGATTGCTACTTTATATGCAGATGGCTGGGGTGTTGTTATGTTGATGGCTGCAGGTATCGATTCGGTCTGGCTTCCCCAGAGGTGAATACACTGTTTTACCTGCAGCTGTCTGTTTGAGTCCTGTTGGCTGATTTTCCCATCAGCCTCTTCCGTTCGCCATTTTAAATCGGGGTTTGGCCATTGTAATCGGGAGTTAGCCATTTTACATGGCTACAGAACCCATACCTCAGTGATAGTCAGTGTGTGTTGAACCCGTATCCCAGTGAGAGTCAGTGTGTGTGGAACACATACCCCAGTGAGAGTCAGTGTGTGTGGAACCCACATCCCAGTCAGAGTCAGTGTGTGTGGAACCCGTACCCCAGTGAGAGTCAGTGTGTGTGGAACCCGTACCCCAGTGAGAGTCAGTGTGTGTGGAACCCGTACCCCAGTGAGAGTCAGTGTGTGTGGAACCCGTACCCCAGTGAGAGTCAGTGTGTGTGGAACCCGTACCCCAGTGAGAGTCAGTGTGTGTGGAACCCGTACCCCAGTGAGAGTCAGTGTGTGTGGAACCGGTATCCAGTGAGAGTCAGTGTGTGTGGAACCCATACCCCAGTGAGAGTCAGTGTGTGTTGAACCCGTACCCCAGTGAGAGTCAGTGTGTGTGGAACCCATACCCCAGTGAGAGTCAGTGTGTGTGGAACCCGTACCCCAGTGAGAGTCAGTGTGTGTGGAACACATACCCCAGTGAGAGTCAGTGTGTGTGGAACCCACATCCCAGTCAGAGTCAGTGTGTGTGGAACCCGTACCCCAGTGAGAGTCAGTGTGTGTGGAACCCGTACCCCAGTGAGAGTCAGTGTGTGTGGAACCCGTACCCCAGTGAGAGTCAGTGTGTGTGGAACCCGTATCCCAGTGAGAGTCAGTGTGTGTGGAACCCGTACCCCAGTGAGAGCCAGTGTGTGTGGAACCCACATCCCAGTCAGAGTCAGTGTGTGTGGAACCCGTACCCCAGTGAGAGTCAGTGTGTGTGGAACCCGTACCCCAGTGAGAGTCAGTGTGTGTGGAACCCGTACCCCAGTGAGAGTCAGTGTGTGTGGAACCCGTACCCCAGTGAGAGTCAGTGTGTGTTGAACCCATATCCCAGTGAGAGTCAGTGTGCGTGGAACCTGTACCCCAGTGAGAGTCAGTGTGTGTGTGGAACCGGTACCCCAGTGAGAGTCAGTGTGTGTGTGGGACCCGTACGCCAGTGAGAGTCAGTGTGCGTGGAACCCGTACCCCAGTGAGAGTCAGTGTGTGTGGATCCCGTACCCCAGTGAGAGTCAGTGTGTGTGGAACCCGTACCCCAGTGAGAGTCAGTGTGTGTGTGGGACCCGTACGCCAGTGAGAGTCAGTGTGTGTGGAACCCGTACCCCAGTGAGAGTCAGTGTGTGGTACGCATACCCCAGTGAGAGTCAGTGTGTGTGGAACCCGTAACCCAGTGAGAGTCAGTGTGTGTGGAACCCGTACCCCAGTGAGAGTCAGTGTGTGTGGAACCCGTACCCCAGTGAGAGTCAGTGTGTGTGTGGGACCCGTACGCCAGTGAGAGTCAGTGTGTGTGGAACCCGTACCCCAGTGAGAGTCAGTGTGTGTGGAACCCGTACCCCAGTGAGAGTCAGTGTGTGTGGAACCCGTAACCCAGTGAGAGTCAGTGTGTGTGGAACCCGTACCCCAGTGAGAGTCAGTGTGTGAAACTGTTGCTCGTTTTAGCCTTAGTTTAATTGCTTTTGTTCTGTCACCTTTGCTCAAGTCGCCACGTATCTTTCCAATACCACCACGTGGTACAAGTCCGAATAATGATTAATAATCCAACACACCGCTTAGTAAGTTTTAGCCTTAGTTTAATTGCTTTTGTTCTGTCACCTTAGCTCGAGTCGCCACGTATCTTTCTTTTACCGCCACGTGGTACAAGTCCGAATAATGATTAATAATCCAACACACCGCTTAGTAAGTTTTAGCCTTAGTTTAATTGCTTTTGTTCTGTCACCTTTGCTCTTGAGTCGCCACGTATCTTTCTACCGCCTCGTGGTTCAAGTCCGAGTAATGATTAATAACCCAACACACCGTTTAGTAAGAGTTAAATCAACACTCATTTCTTATATACAGCAATTAATACTTATACATTAATTCTACTTCTAAGCTACTTCCTACAACTAACGGGCCAATACTTAACTTTGGAAATGGCCCACCAGGTCAGGGAAACGAATGGCCTTTCGTATGGGTTCTGAGCCTGCGGGATTCAAAGCTGGTACAGGTCGATAGTCAGGAGTTTCTATCTTGTAGCGATCGTTGGGAGTAAGACTGACGATTCTAGCGGCTGTTGTAGAATGTCAGCAGAAGGGTCTCGAAGGGTGCGGAGAGAAGGCTCGATTTGAACTTGGCCCCTATTCTTATAGTCCCCGGGGGCTTCCCGCCTCTCGGGGCGGACCTTGTACCTGGTTCCAACTGATTGGACTTGGTCCCAATCACTTGGTTCGATTTTCTCCAATGCTGGAGCGATTCCTTGATCGAGGGGTGGTTGTTTACCTCTCTTTGTGTCAGCTGCTGCTGGCGCCGAAAGGTCTGGGTCGGCTTTGTGTTACTAATTTGTAGCATATTGTTCCCGGGATTGCTACTTTATATGCAGATGGCTGGGGTGTTGTTGTGTTGATGGCTGCAGGTATCGGTTTGGTCTGGCTTCCCCAGAGGCGAATACACTGTTTTACCTGCAGCTGTCTGTTTGAGTCCTGTTGGCTGATCTTCCCATCAGCCTCTTCCGTTCGCCATTTTAAATCGGGGTTTGGCCATTCTAATCGGGAGTCAGCCATTTTACATGGCTACAGAACCCATACCTCAGTGAGAGTCAGTGTGTGTGGAACCCGTATCCCAGTGAGAGTCAGTGTGTGTGGAACCCGTATCCCAGTGAGAGTCAGTGTGTGTGGAACCTGTACCCCAGTGAGAGTCTGTGTGTGTGTGGAACCGGTACCCCAGTGAGAGTCACTGTGTGTGTGGAACACGTACCCCAGTGAGAGTCAGTGTGTGTGGAACCCGTATCCCAGTGAGAGTCAGTGTGTGTGGAACACATACCACAGTGAGAGTCAGTGTGTGTGGAACCCATATTCCAGTGAGAGTCAGTGTGTGTGGAACACATACCACAGTGAGAGTCAGTGTGTGTGGAACACATACCACAGTGAGAGTCAGTGTGTGTGGGACCCCTACCCCAGTGAGAGTCAGTGTGTGTGGAACCCGTACCCCAGTGAGAGTCAGTGTGTGTGGAACACATACCACAGTGAGAGTCAGTGTGTGTGGAACCCATATTCCAGTGAGAGTCAGTGTGTGTGGAACCTGTACCCCAGTGAGAGTCAGTGTGTGTGGAACACATACCCCAGTGAGAGTCAGTGTGTGTGGAACCCACATCCCAGTCAGAGTCAGTACGTGTGGAACCCTTACCCCAGTGAGAGTCAGTGTGTGTGGAACACGTACCCCAGTGAGAGTCGGTGTGTGTGGGACCTGTACCCCAGTGAGAGTCAGTGTGTGTGGAACCTGTACCCCAGTGAGAGTCAGTGTGTGTGGAACCCGTACCCCAGTGAGAGTCAGTGTGTGTGGTCACCTGGTGGTGGTGAGACCCACGCAGACACAGGGAGTATGTGCAAATTCCACACAGACAGTGACCCGGGGCTGAGATCGAAACCAGGTCCTCAGCGCCATGAGGCAGCCATGTTAACCACTGCCCAAGGATACACTAAATTTATAATACAAAAAATATAAGGTCAAAAGTGGGGATGTGACTGCACAATATCTAGCACCATTCCCAACTCCTCAGATACCGAAGCAGCCAGTGTCCAAATGCAGCAAGACCTGGACAATATCCAGACATGGGCTGACAAGTGGTAACATTCACACCACACAAGTGCCAGGCCACACCACTATTAACATCCTGGTGGTTACCATTGTCCAGAAACTAAACTGGGACCAACCATATAAATACTGTGGCTACAAGAACAGGTCAGAGGCTGGGAATCCTGCGGAGAGTAACTCACCTCCTGGCCCCCCCACCCCACCAAAGCCTGTCCACCATCTACAAGGACACACATCAGGAGTGTGATGGGAAACTCTCCCACTTGCCTGGATGAGTGCGGCTCTGAACGACACCCGAGAAGCTCGACACCATCCAGGACAAAGCAGTCTCGCTTAATTGACACGCGAACCACATTCACGAGCAGCACAGCGCGTGTAATGTTCTTGTCGGTTGGCCTGATTTATATTACAAGAACACTTGTAGCTAAAGCTATAAACAATTTATTAACATTAACTATGGTTCAAATATATACAAATCAACAGATGAATAACAGTAAGATCAAACACAAGAAACCTCTCTTCAGCTTTCAAGTCAATCTGAGGTCACCTGACTCTAACATTCACTTATATACGTGAGACTCCTAGTGGTCAGTCGGTGAATTACAACACAACCATGATATCACGACATCCTCTTTCCTTTGAAGGAATAATAATTTAATACATTGTCATCAGTATATTTACATCTAATTTCATTAGCCTGTGAGTCTAAACAGCATTAATTTTTTTCTTTAAAAATTTTAAAACTATACATACAAAAACAATAAGCATACAGAACATAGAAAATACAGTGCAGAAGGAGGCCATTCGGCACATTGAGTCAGCACCGACCTGTTTAAGCTCTCACTTCCACCCCATCCCCGCAACCCAACCTTCTAACCTTTTTGGTCACTAAGGGCAATTTATCGTGGCCAATCCACCTAACCTAAGGGGCAGCACAAGTGATTAGCACTGTGGCTTCACAGCGCCAGGGTCCCAGGTTCGATTCCATGTTGGGTCACTGTCTGTGCAGAGTCTGCACGTTCTCCCCGTGTCTGCGTGGGTTTCCTCCGGGTGCTCCGGTTTCCTCCCACAGTCCAAAGACGTGCAGGTTAGGTGGATTGGCCATGACAAATTGCCCTTAGTGACCAAAAAAGGGTAGGAGGGGTTATTGGGTTACGGGGATAGGGTGGAAGTGAGGGCTTAAGTGGGTCGCTCCAGACTCGATGGGCCGAATGGCCTCCTTCTGCGTTGTATGTTCTATGTTCTAACCTGCACATCTTTGGACTGTGGGAGGAAACCGGAGCACCTGGAGGAAACCCACACAGACATGGTGAGAATGTGCAGACTCCGCACAGACAGTGACCCAGCGGGGAATCGAACCTGGGACCCTGGCGCTGTGAAGCCACAGTGGTATCCACTTGTGCTACCGTGCTGCCCACAGTATGTATCAATAACCCAAATCTACAAATTAAGTCGATCAGGTTTTCCTCTGACTCCAGTTGATCTTCTCAAAGTTTGACCTTGCTGCTCAGAACTTGTAGATTCAATGTTCTCCATGACATTCTCATGCTGGGGAGCTGCTGAACTATCTGACACTGCGGCTGACATTAATTCTGATGTAGATTCCTCATCCAGCACGTTGTTGTGAGTCTTCTCTGGTTTTCAAGAGGGCGCAGCGATTTCTTCCTAAAACCAACCCACCCTCTGTGTGTACACTGCAGGAACGAGGTGCTACCTCTTCAACTACAATGGCTTTTTCGACCAAATGCCTGAATCTTCTGTTCTCACAATGTCTTCACTACTCAGAGGGGGTAAAGTTTGAGACACTCAGTCACCAAACTGTTTTTGTTTCCGCCACATATTTTCCTTTAATGTTTTGCATTTCCTGCAGTACCACTGCATTCTCCTCCTTTGTTATCAAGTATGGAAGTGTGGTAGCAATCTTCTATTCATAAGTAACTGTGCTGCCGATCTACCATGTGACAGTGGTAATGCTTTGTAACGTGGTTCTGTGATATGGATCAGATTGGCTGTCCATTGCTTTCTGTAATGATTGATTTACAATATGTACACTTTTTTCATTAAGAGCTTTGGGATCCATGCCCATAAGAGAATCACCATTTTTATGTTTCACACATACCATGGAATTTACCCCATTGGTAGGTTCTATCTTCTTGATAATTTGTGGTTTCGTATCTGATACGGGTGGTAGGGTAGAAATGAGATTTACATACAGATCTACATCTTCAGCAATTTCACTGCTGATAGTTTGTATCAGTGCTTGAGATAATGCATCTTTTTAAAATTGTAACTCGTTGGCTAATGATAGTCCACTACAATCAGTGAACACACTACAATCAGTGAACACATCACATCGCTGAATTTGCTGATAATGTTCTCAGGATCATTGGCGCGTTGATCCAATCCTTTGTGGGTGCTATGTACCAACTGCACTCGACCTAATTCTTCCCAGGACTAATCACCTAATAATGAATCCAAGCCCTTGGATACAATACAAAATGGGATGGAATAAACTGTGTTTTTCATCACCACACTCAGGTCACAAGCACCATAATATTTAATGCTTGAACCATTATAATCTCAGGGACATATTGTCATTTCTTCTAATCAGCGCAATTTTCAGGTTTTTAAAATCAGTCATAGCCAGTAACACCCCACGTGTCACTCACCTCGCCATTCAGCAGGTCCAGGACCAAGCTGATGTTCGGAGCCATCATCTCAGGAATCCTCTCCGCCAACTCAGTCAGGAAGACAGCACAGCAGCGAGCCCCTGTCGACTCACGACCCCCCTCACCCGCTCCAATTTCCCTGCCAAAGCAACAAAGTCAAATGTAACCAGTGGGGCCGGGGGGGTATCTGTTATTCTGTATAGAAACCACCCCAAACCCCTCGATTAGATTCCAGTCTGTAACTCATTCACGGGCATCTGTTATTCTATATGTAATCAACCCCGAACCCCTCGATTAGATTGCAGTCTGTATCTCACTCCCGGGCATCTGTTATTCTGTATATAAACCACCCCGAACCCCTCGATTAGATTCCAGTCTGTATCTCACTCCCGGGCATCTGTTATTCTGTATATAAACCACCCCGAACCCCTCAATTAGATTCCAGTCTGTATCTCACTCCCGGGCATCTGTTATTCTGTATATAAACCACCCCGAACCCCTCAATTAGATTCCAGTCTGCAACTTACTCCGGGTATCTGTTATTCTATATATAAATCACCCCAAACCCCTTGATTAGATTCCAGTCTGTAACTCACTCCCAGGTATCTGTTATTCTATACATAAACCATCCTGAACCTCTCAATTAGATTCCAGTCTGTAACTCACTTCTGGGTATCTGTTCTTCTACATATAAACCACCCCAAACTCCTCAATTAGAATCCAGTCTGTAACTAACTCCCGGGTATCTGTTATTCTATATATAAGCCATCCTGAACCCCTCGATTAGATTCCAGTCTGAAATGAAAATTGCTTATTGTCACAAGTAGGCTTCAAATGAAGTTACTGTGAAAAGCCCCTAGTCGCCACATTCCGCCGCCTGCTCAGGGAGGCTGGTACGGGAATTGAACCGTGCTGCTTGCCTGCCTTGGTCTGCTTTAAAAGCCAGCGATTTAGCCCTGTTCACTCATTCCCAGGCATCTGTTATTCGCGAGATAAGCCACCCCAAACTCCTCAATTAGATTCCAGTCTGTAACTCACTCCAGGGTATCGATTATTCTATATATAAACCACCCCAAACCCCTCGATTAGATTCCAGTCTGTAGCTCACTCACGGGTATCTGTTATTCTACATATAAACCACTCTCTTCCCCTCGATTAGATTCCAGTCTGTAACTCACTCCCGGGTATCTGTTATTCTACATATAAACCACTCTCTTCCCCTCGATTAGATTCCAGCCTGTAACTCATTCACGGGCATCTGTTATTCTATATGTAATCTACCCCGAACCCCTCGATTAGATTGCAGTCTGTATCTCACTCCCGGGTATCTGTTATTCTACATCTAAACCACTCTCTTCCCCTCGATTAGATTCCAGTCTGTAACTCATTCACGGGCATCTGTTATTCTATATGTAATCTACCCCGAACCCCTCGATTAGATTGCAGTCTGTATCTCACTCCCGGGCATCTGTTATTCTGTATATAAACCACCCCGAACCCCTCGATTAGATTGCAGTCTGTATCTCACCCCCGGATATCTGTTATTCTATATATAAACCACCCTGAACCCTTTTGTGAACTGGGTAAAGCTACTATATAAGGAGCTTAGGGCGAGTGTCCGCACAAACAACATCAGCTCGCGATACTTTTCTCTCCACCGTGGGACGAGGCAGCAATGTCCTATGTCCCCCCTGCTGTTTGCACTTGCGATTGAGCCGTTGGCCATCGCATTGAGAAGTTCGGGAGCATGGAAAGGAATAGTGCGGGGGAAGGGATAGAGCATAGGGTGTCCTTATATGCCGACGACTTGCTGTTATACATGTCGGAACCGAGTGTGTCGATAGGGGGAATATTGGAGCTACTGCGAGTATTTGGGTCTTTCTCGGGGTATAAGCTGAACCTAGACAAGAGTGAGTATTGTGTAGTGTCTCGGCCGGGGGTGGGGGCAGGGACTCACTTTAGGTATCTGGGGGTGCAGATTGCCCGGGAGTGGGGGAGGCTTCGCAGGTGCAACATCTCTAGTTTGGTGGGGAGAGTGAAAGCCGATCTGGCAAGGTGGGATGGTCTCCCTCTGTCATTGGCGGGTCGGGTACAGGCAGTTAAAATGAATGTGTTGCCGCGATTTCGGTTTATTTTTCAATGCCTACCGTTTTTCCTGCCAAAGTCTTTTTTCAGGGAGATTGAGGGAAGGATTACCTCGTTCATATAGGGAGGGAAAGTGGCCAGAGTGAGAAAGGTGCTGCTACAGAGGGGAAGGCAGGCAGGGGGTTTGGGTCTTCCGAACCTGATGTACTACTACTGGGCGGCTAATGTGGAGAAGGTGTGGAGCTGGGTCAGAGGGGTTGATTCTCAGTGGGTCAGAATGGAGGCGAGTTTGTGCAGGGGGTCGGGGCTGAAGGCACTAGCAACAGCGCCACTCCCGATAGCTCCGGGGAAATACTCAGGTAGTCCGGTAATAATAGCTTCATTGAGAATTTGGAGGCCGTTTCGCCAACACTTCGGGTTGGGGGCAGGGTCAATGGAAATGCCGACTCGGGGGAACCACAGATTTGAGCCAGGGAGGTGGGATGGAAATTTTCGGAAATGGGAAGAGAAGGGAATTAAGACGCTAAAAGATGTTTCTTAGGGGTCGGTTTGCAGGATTGAAGGAGCTGGAAGCGAAGTATGGGCTGGAGCAGGGAGAAGTGTTTAGGTACATGCAGGTTCGAGATTTTGCCAGAAAGGAGATACAGAGCTTCCCGGAGGAACCGGCCTCCACATTGCTGGAGGAGGTGCTGACGACAGGGGGACTGGAGAAGGGGGTAGTGTCAGCGGTGTACGGAGCTATTTTGGAAGAGGATAAGGCACTACTGGAAGGGATCAAAGCAAAGTGGGAGGAAGAGTTGGGAGAGGTTATAGAGGAGGTGCTCCGGAGAGTAAATGCCTCCACCTCATGTGCGAGGTTGGGGCTGATACAGCTGAAGGTGGCATACAGAGTACACCTCATGAGGGCCGGGGGGGGGGGGGGGGGGGGGCTAATCACGTTCATATGTTTTGGTCCTGTCCAAAGCTAGAGGATTACTGGAAGGAGGTTTTTAGGGTAATTTCCAAGGTGGTGCACGTGAAACTGGACCCGGGTCCCCGGGAGGCCATATTCAGGGTGTCGGACCAACCAGGGTTGGAAACGGGGGCGGAGGCCGATATCGTAGCCTTCGCCTCGTTGATCGCCCAAAGGCAGATCCTGTTGGGATGGAGAGCAGCCTCTCCACCCTGTGCCCTGGCGTGGCGACCTGTTGGAATTCTTGAGAATGTTAAGTTTGAACTGAGGGGAAGGATGGAGGGGTTCTACAATTCATGGGCATTATTCATTATGCACTTTCAAGTGGATAATATCGAACATTAGTTGGGGGGGGGGGGGGGGGGGGGGGATTGGTGAGAGGGTGACTGTATGTATTAAGGGTGATCCCTGATTCCTTTTTGTCATTTGTTTATGTAAACATGCGGGCTAATGTTTGGGGTTTGGTGGGAGGATGGGAATTGTTGTTATTGTTATGGGGATTGACGTATTTGTTGCTGATTATTGTTTATTGTTGGTGGGTGTAAATTTGGGGGAAAATGTGAAAAAGGTGGAGAATAAATTTTTTTTATTTTAAAAACCACCCCGAACCCCTCGAATAGATTCCAGTCTGTAACTCACTCCCGGGTACCTGTTATTCTGTATATAAACCACCCCGAACCCCTCGATTAGATTCCAGTCTGTAACTCACTACCGGGTGTCTGTTATTCTATATATAAACCACCCGGATCCCCTCGATTAGATTCCAGTCAGTAACTCACTCCCGGGTGTCTGTTATTCCATATATTAAGCACCCTGAACCCCTCGATTAGATTCCAATCTGTAACTCTCTTCCAGGTATCTATTATTCTATATATGAACCATCCTGAATCCCTCAATTACATTCCAGTCTATAATTCACTCTCGGGTATTTTATTCTATATATAAACCCACTGAACTGCTGTGTATGGCTGGGGTGGTGGGTATGTCATACCGTACCTCATGATCTCTCCCACAATGGATTTCAGACCATACTCGGTGGCCCAGGTTGTCACAGACTGTGCCAGGACGGGAGGAAGGTGCTCAAAGTGCTGCAGCAACTGGATTACATTCAGAGTGGCTCCTTGGGAAAGAGGCAGAGAAAAATTAGGCATCATACACTGGAATCAGGAGCAAGGCCACTCGGCCCCTGAACCTGCTCCACCATTCAGTAAGATCCCGGCTAATTGGATTGTGGGCTTAGTTTTCCAGTCTCTCCCCCCATAACCAGCGTCGATCGAAAATCTCTCTAACTCAGCCTCGAATATATTCAGTGACCCTCAGTCCCCCACTGCTCTCTGGGGGAGAATTCCATTGACTAACCGACCTACGAGATATGAAATTCCTCTTTGTCTCCATCTTCAATGGTAGATACCCCCCTCCAAAAAAAAATGGCATCCACCCTATCAAGATCCACCACCCCCTCCTAATCTCAGGATCTTATATGCCCCAATAAGGTCGCTTCTCATTCTCCTGAAACTCCAATGGATACAGGCCTGACCTGCTCAACCTCTCCTCACAAGGCAAACCCCCTTCATCCCAGGATTTTGGTCCAGTCAACCCTCGCTCAACTGCTTCTAATGCAAGTAAATCGTTCCTTCTAGTAAGGAGACAGAAACTGAGAAGCACTCCTGCTGCAGACTTGCCAAGGCCCTGTACAGTTGGAGCGGACAACAAAGTTATCAGCCCAGTCAACCTTCTCCGAACTGCTTCTAATGCAAGTTTATCGCTCCTTATAGTAAGACCGAAACAGAGGTGTACCCTAGCTGCAGACTCGCCAAGGCCCTGTACAGTTGAGTAAGACTTCACGACTTTTCCCACCACCCGCTTCTCAGTAAAGGCCATTCCCATTTACCTTCCTGATCATTCGCTGCGTCAGCGTACTAACTGCTTTGTGATTCATGTACCAGGACACCCAAATCTGAGTATCGCAAAGTTTTGTAATCTCTCTCCATTTAGACAGCTTCCTGCTTTGCTTTTCTTCCTGCCAAAGTGGACTACTTTGCATTTTCCTACATTATATTGCATGGGCCCTTCCTGTGGATTCTATTTCTCCTTTCTTTATTTTTGCAGTTATCATTTTGATCCCTGGATGCTTGATGGACATATATCTTCGAAATTTACAGAACAGAACACTGTGCTAGCCTTCAGACAGCAGAGCTCAACACTTCTCAGCACCCGAGAGATCAGTGGAACTCAGTTCAATTGGTGGTTGGTGGCCAAAAGCCGTATTCTGCCTGGTAATAGGTGGCGATTGGATTCTGCCTGAATGGGCTGATATTCAGTCAGCTGGGGGAAGTTAATTTTGAATGCTGAGGAAAGGATCTGCTCTCTTTTCCCTCTCATTCTCCCCAGAAAGGCTGCCGTACTTCTGAAACTGCAGAGACCTAATGAATCTAGTGAAAATTATTACAGACGGGGAACAAAAATCTCGAACTGAAAGACTTGAAGGAAGGTGCACAAGATATAACCATATGAAACAAGGACTTATCTTTTTACTTTCATTATTATTTTTATACCCCTCTTCTCCCTTCTGTGTTTGTCTGTCTTGTGTGTGTGTGAGAGAATATATATAAATAATCTTTATTATTATTAGTGTCACAAGTAGGCTTACATTAACACCGCAATGAAGTTACTGTGAAAAGCCCCCAGTCACCACATTCTGGCGCCTGTTCGGGTACACAGAGTGAGAATTCAGAATGTCCAATTCACCTAACAAGCACATCTTTCGGGACTTGAGGAAACCGGAGCACCCGGTGGAAACCCACGGGGAGATCTATGCAGACTCTGAACAGCAGACAGCAACCCAGGATGGGAATCAAACCCGGGGTCCCTGACGTTGTGAACCTGTTGTATCTGCTGCCTATTTATTTATAGTTATTGTCATTAATAAACTTAAATGTGTTTACATTTACAAACCTGTTGGCTGTCATTATTCGGCAGCCAAGGGCCAAAGATAGCAGGTTTTTTCTAATAATTATTTCTTCATTTCAATTGCGTTGCGACTCCAGGTCAAGGGGGGCTGAAATTGACCGGGCACTAGCCCAGGAGGTTGTAACAATACTCCATCTGACAGACCCCCCCCCCCCCTACTTAACCGTTCGAAATCCCTTTGTAGACCTTGCATTAATAGTGTTAACAGTACTCCAGCTGTGGACTCACCAACACACTGCAGTTGGTGCAAGGCTTTCCTACTTTTACACTCTTTGCAAACCAAAGGCCAGATACATAACTTACGGTGGAAGGGGCTCGGCTTTGAGACTGTAAAGTATGAGTTTATTTTTTAGTGCTTTGAAAGGGTGTGGGCCTCACTGGCTAGGTCCAGCATTTATTCCCATCCCTGCTTGTTTTTTGACAGAAGATTCTCTGGGGATTTAGATAATTAAAGAGATTGTGCTTAGACTTAGGGAAGTATGGTCATGGGATAGAAGTGTAATTAATGAGAGGAGCCAGGTCTGTAGCAGGCAGTTTAGCTTTTCGTCTGCCGATGACAGAAGGACTTGCAGCTCGTGTCTGAAAGGGTCTCTTCTCCTTTGCTGAAAGCAACTCTCTGCACAGAGGACAGCAAGTATCTTGGTGTTTGCTAACTTTATTTACAAGTGGCTTTTGACCAATAATGCACTTTGCTTAATTGGATAGAGAAGGTATCAGAAGTTGAAGTATTTCCTTTTATTGTTAAGCATTGTTTAACTGTTAATTGTAAGCTATTTTATGTGATGTATAAAATACCTATTTTATGTGATGATCAGGCTGGTTTAGCACAGTAGGCTAAACAGCTGGCTTGTAATGCAAAACAAGGCCGGCAGCGCGGGTTCAATTCCCGTACCAGCCTCCCCGAACAGGCACCGGAATGTGGCGACTAGGGGCTTTTCACAGTAACTTCATTGAAGCCTACTTGTGACAATAAGCGATTATTATTATTAAACGCAGTTGGTCCTGTGTTAAGAATAACATTTATTTGGAAATAAAAGATTCCTCTTCGTCAGTGGAATTACTCCTGGGGGTAAGGTATTCTTTCCTCACATTTTACAGATTGCAAAATTGTTGTGGATTCTTGTCCAGTTTGAGTGATAGAAAATATAACAGCAGAGAATGGGGCCATTCAGTCCATCTTGTCCATGCCTACCCAAAGTTACCCAGGTGCCCTTTCTAATCCTACCTTCCTGCACACGGCCCATAGCTCCGCAGCCTACAACACTTAGGGTGCAGATCCAGGACCTTTTTAAATAGAGTTTCGGGTCTCTGCCTCCACCACAAACTCAGGCAGAGAATTCCAGCCACCCATCTCTCTCTGTGTTAAAGAAAGGTTTCTCCTCACGTTCCCTCTAATCATTCTACCGCTTAGCTTGAATCTTTGAGCCCTGGTTTTGAATTCTCTGCCAAGGGAAACAGGTTCCTCCTGTCTACTCCATCTCTACCCCTCAATCTTGTGGACCTCAATCATGTCACCCCCCTCAGCGTTCTCTGTTCCAAGGAAAACAACCCAACCTCTCCTGGTAGCTACAATTCTCCAGCCTTGGCAACATCCTAGTAAATCTCTCTCTCCAGAGTAATTACGCCCTTCCTGTAATGTGACCAGAACTGTAATAAATAGTCCAGTTGTGGCCTCACCAGTGTTATACAGTTCCACCATTATACTCCTACTTTTGTATTCTATACAAATTTTCCATTGAAATCATACCATGCTGAAATCCTAGAGCACCCTACCTATGCCCACTCAGTCGCCCCGCCACATCACCCCGCGCATTGATCACGGCCAATCCACCCAATCTGCATATCTCTGGACTGTAGGAGGAAACCGGAGGAAGCCCACACAGGCATGCGAAGAACGTGCAAACTCCACAGTCACAGTTCACAGATTGCAAACATGTTGGGGCTTTTCGTCCAGTTTCCTGACATACATTGGGGTCTGGTCCAGTATCCCAACAGTAGGGCCACGTCCTATATGCAGTGTCTGAGAAGAGGAAATCCCAAACACATACTCTTTACTTGAGGCAGTTCACGAGATTGATTCTGGGGATGAAGGACTTGTCTTCTGAACAGAGATTGAGTGGTTACGGCGATACTCGCTGGAGTTTAAAAGAATGAGAGATCTAATTGAGGTATACAAGATACTGAAGGGGATCGACAGGGTAGACGTGGAGCGGATGTTACCCCTTGTCGGACATTCTAGTACGGGAGGCCATCGTTTAATGCTGGGGCGACAGATTTAAAACAGAAATGAGGCGGAATTAACAAGGGTCGTGGATCAGTGGGATCCTCTCTCCCTGCGTGCGGGACACTGAACACATTTAAGGAGGGGGTACATGTGTTACACTTAGTCGTGGGATGACGGGTTATGGACAGCGAGGTAGGAAGGCGGAGAGGCCAGCCATGGTGGTTTGACTGGCGGAAGTGGGCTCGAGGGGCTGAATGGCTTCCTCCTGCGCCTCGCTCTTATGGACTTTAAATCAGAAAAATCACAACATGTTAGCGTAGCCCCTCATAAGTGATTGGTTAAATCATATCATAAAAACGTGACATGGTGGCAGCGGTGGGCCACAGCCAGGCTGCTGATGCCTCCCATGTTCAACTCATGTAAATATGTCCTCTTGTGCCTGGTCTAAGTAATAGAACAGGAGAAGTGTTTGCACAATCCCAGATGTACTCGGCCTGTAACCACCGCCACCCCCACACCCACCCAGCATGTGGTTGTATCGCTTAATCATGACACCGAGGAGGTGAGCCACGGCCTCACGAGTTGCCTTGTTCTTGACCTGCCCGATGCTCGGGCATTCGAGGATGTGGCAGCAGCAAGCAGTGATGAGCCTATGAGCACAGATAAAAGAGGAAAAGGATCAGAAGAGGTGGCCAGGTTCGGAGGGCAGACTAATGGCTACTGCCCCTCTCCCCTCACTAACCGGCTAAACTCCTCCTCCACCTGGTCCATGGACCAGAGCCTCCGGATTTCGAGCTGCAGTAGCTGGTTGAGGACCTGCAGGGCATGGGCACGTGCCGACTCCCAGTCAAAGGCCCCGGACTTCGACTTCAATTTCCGGGCCTGTGACAAGTGCACAGAGCGGGAGGGCGGAGACAGAGGGAGGGGGCGCGAGTGAGAGACAGACAGGCAGAGGGGTGAGAGAGAGATGGGAGGGGGGCAAGATTCAAACAGCCAGGGGAGGGGACGAGAGGGACGGAGAAGAGGGCTACAGAGGTTGAGGGACAGAGAGAGGGGGAGAGGGAGGGGGAGAGGGAGGGAGAGAGAGGGGGACAGAGGGAGGGGGAGAGAGAGGGACAGAGGGAGGGGAGAGAGAGGGACAGACGGAGGGGGCAAGAGAGGACAGACGGAGGGGGAGAGGGGGGACAGAGGGAGGGGAGAGAGAGGGTCAGAGGGAGGGGGAGAGAGGGGGGCAGAAGGGGAGAAAGAGGGACAGAGGGAGGGGCGAGAGAGGGACAGAGGGAGGGAGAGGAGAGAGGAAGGGGGAGAGAGAGGGACAGAGGGAGGGGAGAGACAGAGGGAGGGGAGAGGGACAGAGGGAAGGGAGAGAGAGGGACAGAGGGAGGGGAGAGAGAGGGACAGAATGAGGTGAGAGGGACAGAGGGAGGGGAGAGAGAGGGACAGAATGAGGTGAGAGGGACAGAGGGAAGGGAGAGAGAGGGACAGAATGAGGTGAGAGGGACAGAGGGAGGGGAGAGAGAGGGACAGAGGGAGGGGAGAGAGAGGGACAGAGGGAGGGGAGAGAGAGGGACAGAGGGAGGGGAGAGAGAGGGACAGAGGGAGGGGAGAGAGGGACAGAGGGACGGGAGAGAGGGACAGAGGGAGGGGAGAGAGAGGGACAGAGGGAGGGGAGAGAGAGGGACAGAGGGAGGGGAGAGAGAGGGACAGAGGGAGGGGAGAGAGAGGGACAGAGGGAGGGGAGAGAGAGGGACAGAGGGAGGGGGAGAGAGAGGGACAGAGGGAGGGGGAGAGAGAGGGACAGAGGGAGGGGGAGAGAGAGGGACAGAGGGAGGGGGAGAGAGAGGGACAGAGGGAGGGGGAGAGAGAGGGACAGAGGGAGGGGGAGAGAGAGGGACAGAGGCAGGGGGAGAGAGAGACAGAGGGAAGGGGAGAGAGAGGGACAGAGGGAGGGGAGAGTGGGACAGAGGGAGGGGAGAGTGGGACAGAGGGAGAGGAGAGTGGGACAGAGGGAAGGGGAGAGGGAGGGGCAGAGGGAGGGGAGAGAGGGGGACAGAGGGAGGGGAGAGGGAGGGACAGAGGGGGAGAGAGGACAGAGGGAGGGGGAGAGAGAGAGTGACAGAGGGAGGGGGAGAGAGAGGGACAGAGGGAGGGGGAAAGAGGTGGAGAGGGGAGGGGAGAGAGAGGACAGAGGGAGGGGAGAGAGAGGGACAGAGGGAGGGGAGAGAGAGGGACAGAGGGAGGGGAGAGAGAGGGACAGAGGGAGGGGAGAGAGAGGGACAGAGGGAGGGGGAGAGAGAGGGACAGAGGGAGGGGGAGAGAGATGGAGAGGGGAGGGGAGAGAGAGGACAGAGGGAGGAGAAAGAGAGGACAGAGGGAGGGGAGAAAGGGACAGAGGGTGGGGAGAGAGATGGAGAGGGGTAGAGAGGCAGACAGAGGGAGGGGGTGATAGGGGGACAGAGAGAGGGGGAGAGACAGAGGGGGTAGAAACAGAGGGGTGGGGAGGGGAACAGAGAGAGAGGGAGTGAGGGAAGGGGAAGTGAAACAGAGGGAGGGGGAAAGAGGGGGAGGGGGAGAGAGAGAGACATATACGGACGGGAACAGGAGGGGCAGAGAAATCATTTAATTATTAAAAGACAGACAATATTAAAGGCTTGTCTGACAATGGACAAGGTACAAGACTCAATGTCACTAAGATGCTATCGCTATGCCAACTCCTGATGCACATCATCCTGATTCGAGGGAACCACCTACATAGTCCCTCCCCCCATCCATGGCAACCACCCAGTCCCACTCCCCCCCCCTCCAAACCCCGCCCAATCCGGCTCTCTTCCCCCCCCCCCCCCCCAAACCCCGCCCAATCCGTAGGAACCACTCACCCATCCCGTCAAACATCACAGGGCCTCTGTCGCTACAGCCTTGCCTTAAGCCACACCCTCACTCATCTACCCAGGCGGTGTTGATTCCACCACTGACCCAGCCCGCACGCCCTCCTCATCACCTTGCCCACAGGGCCCACATTCGCAAGCTCTTCCTTGTAGTTTTGGTTGTCGAAGGCCTCAATGAGCTGCGTCAGCAGATAGCAGCTCATCTTCACAGCGTTGAGGTGATCAAGGCGTGCCGAAGGCGTCAGAGTTGTGTCATCCAAGACAGCCGGGAGGTCGCTGGAGTGCCGAGAGACAGCTGCAGGAAGGTGGGGTGGGTGCAAAGTAAAGAGCAAAACACATCAGACAACAGTCAGGGTGACAGAATGGGAACAGACAATGTAGAGGTAGCTCTGTATTGTAGCTGTCCTTGGGAGTAGTTGGTGCTAACAATGGGTATAAAGTGGGTGGGACTATAGGAGGGTTATCATGTTCTCCATTTGTCAGGTTCCACTTTTTCAGAGGGAGATCTGTAATGTCCTTGTCCCTGGGAGTGCCCGATATTGGCACTGGGTATGAAGTGGGGCGCTGGTGTGGGCAATGGGGGTGGGCGTTTTCACTATCAGGCTCAAATGGAGGGAGCTCCATATTGAGAACGCATGCATTTAACAACCATCAGATTACCAAAGATGTGCGATCATATCTCGCAGGAGAGGAAATACCATGCTGACAGACACAACCTTTGACCTGCAACCCTTTGAAAATCTCTGTCCGTACCTCGCACACTTTCACGATTCCAGCCAGGGTCTTGGGCTCAAACACCCTGCATCCACAAGCAGCCGAGGTACTGGATTACTGTTGGTCCGCCCTTACAGCGAGCGCGTGAGACTCGACAACGCACGCCAAGATTACAGACCGTGAGGTCAAAGGTCACAGAAGCCAGCACTCCCCTGAACGAGGTCACATTCGCCTTGGTGTCATCATGTGGTTTGTCCCTCCCTGTCTCGCCACCAAACCCCTGCCTGCGAGCCCATGGATCGCAGCTCAGTGAACAGCAACCATCCCCACCCCACCCGCAGGAAGGGGGGGGGGGGGCACCTCCAGAGAGCTCTCCCCACCCTCCTCTCCATCCCTTACCTTTCACCAGAAGATCCAGTGTCTGCTCCTGCAGGCTGGGTTCCACGGCACGGAATTGGCTGCAATCGCAGTGGGGGGTGGGAAGAGAGAAAACAGCAGGTCAGAAAGTTGCAGTGGAGCCTGGGAGAGGCAGGGTCACCAGCAAACTGTTCAACCCCACCAACCGACCTCTTGCTTACCCTCCCAGTAACTGGTCCCACTACCCCCATTTCCTCAAAGGGAGAGAGACAGTGGGAGAACTTGCTTGCAACATGAGGGCAAGGGATTGCGCTGCAGGCACGCGATAGGTTGTGCAAAAGAGATCCAGAGAGATACATCACACCTTGATCAGAAACAGACAGCATTCAGAATCGAGGAGCGAGTGCGTTTTGCCCCTCTGGGCACCAGCATACATGCCCCCCCCCCCCACTCAACACAACATCGTCCAACTTGACCCTTCTTTGTTTCACATCAGTCAGCCCCTGCTCTGATGTTACTCACCTCAGGACACTGTAGAGAGTATCGAAATGATCGAGCAATGCCAGGGGTCCGGTGCTACGAAAAGCCAATTTGAAAGCTATGGGGCATGAGGAAAATAAAGTGAACGAGCTGCAACGCCATCCAACTCCCGAATCACAGCATCCCGTCCCATCCAACCCCACTGTGTCACACCTTAGAAATGCAAGGTTTTAAATTCTGGAAAATGTCGAACGAGAAAGGATGGCGCGGTAGGGAGTGAGTGAGTAAACGAAGGGGAGGGAATGGCAGAGTTTACTGTCCAGTTTGCTGGAGCTGCCCCCACTCCAATTGCTGAGTGGCAGTTATCGGTCAACCACCTGAAGCCAGATTAGAGGCAAAGGTGTAAATTACATTCTTAGCTAGTGCGCAATGTTAGTCTCTGTGAGACGTGGGAGATCGGAACGCTGGAAGCGGCACAGTCGACTACGTCTGCAGGAAGTGTAACCAATGGCAGCTCCTCAGAGACCAGTGTGGTTCAGTTGGTTGCACTGAGGAGCATGCAGGTGGCTGAAAGCATCAAAGATAGGAGTCATAGGGATGTGGTCACACCCAAGGTGCAGGCAGACAAATGGGCGACCGCTAGAAAGGGCAGGCAGTCAGTGCAGGAATACCCTGTGGCTGTCCCCCTCTCTGGACTGTTTTGGATACTGTTGGATGTATAGCCTATCAGGGGAAAACAACAGCAGTCAGAACAGTGGCACCACAACTGGCTCTGTTGCTCAGCAGGGGAGGGCAAAGTGCAGGAGAGCGATAGTTAAAGGGGACTCTATAGTAAGGGGCACAGCTAGGCGCTTCTGTGGAAGTGAAAGAGACTCCAGGATGGTGTGTTGCCTCCCTGGTGCCAGGGTCAAGGATATCTCTGAACGAACACAGCACGTCCTGAAGGCAGATGGTAGTACACATAAGTACTAACGACACAGGCAGGAAGAGTGAAGAGGTCCTGCAGAAGGAGTTCCGGGAGTTAGGCAGTAAGCTAAAAAGCAGGACCTCTAGGGTAGCAATCTCAGGATTACTCCCTGTGCCCCGTGCCGGTTAGGCTAGACATAGGCTAGAAATAGGATAGTGCGGCTAAAAACAGGATAGTGCAGCGAAACACAAGGCTAAACTGGTGGTGTAGGAGGGAGGGTTTCAGATTTCTGGACCATTGGGATCTCTTCCAGGGCACGTGGGACTTGTACAAGAAGGATGGGTTGCATCTAAACTGGAGGGGCACCAATATCCTGGCTGGGAGGTTTGCTAGAGTCACTCGGGAGGATTTGAACTAGTACGGCGGGGGATGTGGGAGCCAGAGCATTCGCTTAGAAGCGGTTCTGACTGATGGGGAAATAGAGAACAAAAATAAGAGAACTACATCACCCTCCGGCAGAACAAAAAAGGTGAAAAGTGAGAGAAGGGTGGTAGGTGGTCAATGCAGGACTGAGGGTGTTGTACCTAAATGTGTGCGGTGTACAGAACAAGGTAAATGAGTTTATTTGGGTTTTTTTTTTAAATGTAGAGTACCCAATTATTTTTTTCCTCCAATTAAGGGGCAATTTAGCATGGCCAATCCACCTAACCTGCACATCTTTGGATTGTAGGGGTGAAACCCAAGCAGACATGGAGAGAATGTGCAAACTCCACACGGACAGTGACCCAGGGCCAGGATTCAAACCTGGGTCCTCAGTGCCACAGTCCTAGTGCTAATCACTGTGCTACATGCCACCCTGAGGTAAATGAGCTTGTTGCGCATATTGAAATTGGCCAGTACGATGTTGTGGGCATCACAGACGTGGCTGCAAGGGGATCAGGGCTGGGATCGAAATATCCAAGGATATATGTCCTATTGAAAGGACAGGCAGATGGGCATAGGGGGCGGGGTTGCATTGTTAGTAAGGAATGAAGTTAAATCGATAGCAAGGAGCGATATAGGATCAGAAGGCATAGGATCTCTGTGGGTAGAGTTGAGGAATCGTAAAGGTAAAATGACCCTGATGGGAGTTATGTACAGGCCCCCTAGCAGTAGTCAGGATGTGGGGCAGAAAATAAATCAGGAGATAGAAAAGGCATGTAAAAAAGGCAATATTACAATAATCATGGGGGCTTCAATATGCAGGTGGACTGGGAAAATCAGGTTGGTAGTGGATCCCAAGAAAAGGAATTTGTGGAATGTCTAAGAGATGGGGTTTTTTGGAGCAGCTTGTGACAGAGCCTACTAGGGAACAGGCAATTCTGAATTTGGTGATGTGTAATGAAGAAGACTTGATTAGGGATCTTAAGGTGAAGGAACCCTTAGGGAGCAGCGACCACAATAGGGAGAAGCTGGAATCAGCTGTGACGGTATTACAATGAAATAACGGTAACTACAAAGAGATGAGGAAGGAGCTGGCCAGAGTTGATTGGAAAAGGAGCCTAGACAGTGGAACAGCAATGGCAGGAGTTTCGGGGGGGTTATTCGGGAGGCACAGCAGAAATTCATCCCAAGGAGGAGGAAACATGCTAAGGGGAGGACAAGGCAGCCATGGCTGACCAGGGAAGTCAAGGACAGCATAAAGGCTAAAGAAAAAGTATAGGCGAGGATTAGTGGGAAGCAAAACGATTGGGAAGCCTTTAAAAGCAAGCAGAGGTCAACTAAAAAAACAATGGGGGGGGGGGGGGGAAGAGAGAGAGAGAGAGAGAGAGAGAGAGAGAGAGAGAGAAGATGAAATATGAGCGTAAGCGAGCTAGTAATATAAAAGAAGATAGGAAAAGTTTTCTTCAATATATATGGAAGGTAAAAGAGAGGCAAAAATAGACATTGGACCACTGGAAAATATGGCTGGAGAAGTAATAAAAGGAAACAAAGAAATGGCAGAGGAACTGAATAGTTACTTTGCATCAGTCTTCACGGTGGAAGACACCAGTGGGATGCCAGAGCTCCAGGAGAACCAGGGGGCAGAGGTGAGAGCAGTGGCCATCACTGAGGAGAAGGCTCTGGGGAAACTGAAAGGTCTGAAGGTGGATAAGTCACCTGGACCGGATGGACTACACCCCAGGGTCCGAAAAGAGATAGCTGAGGAAATTGTGGAGGCATCGGTGGTGATCTTTCAGGAATCACTGGAGGCAGGAAGGGTCCCAGAGGACTTGAAAATGGTGAATGTAACACTACTGTTTAAGAAGGGAGGAAGGCAGAAGATTGGAAATTATAGGCCAGTTAGCCTGGCTTCGGTCATTGGTAAGATTTTAGAGACCATTATTAAAGATGAGATCGCAGAGTACTTGGAAATGCATGATAAAATAGAACTGAGTCATCACGGCTTCGTTAAGGGGAGGTCATGTCTAACAAATCTGTTAGCGTTCTTTGAGGAGGTAACAAGGAAGTTAGATAAAGGAGAACCAGTGGACGTGATTTATTTAGATTTCCAGAAGGCCTTTGACAAGGTGCCGCATAGGAGACTGTTAAATGTGTTAAGAGCCCATGGTGTTAAGGGTGAGATCCTGGCATGGGTAGAGGATTGGCTGACTGGCAGAAGGCAGAGAGTGGGGATAAAGGGGTCTTTTTCAGGATGGCAGCCAGTGACTAGTGGTGTGCCTCAGGGGTCTGTAAGTGGCAGATAGAATACAATGTAGAAAAGTGTGAGGTTATCAACTTTGGAAGGAGGAATGGAGGCAAAGACTATTTTCTAAAATGCTTCGGAAATCAGAAGCACAAAGGGACTTGGGAGACCTTGTTTACGATTCTCTGAAGGTTAAGTCAGCATATAGGAAGACAAATCAATGTTAGCATTTGTGCAGAGAGGGCTAGAATACAAGACCAGGGATGCACTTCTGAGGCTGTATAAGGCTCTGGTCAGACCCCATTTGAAGTATTGTGAGCAGTTTTGGGCCCCATATCTAAGGATGTGCTGGCCTTGGGAAGGTCAAATGGAGGTTCACAAGAATGATCTCTGGAATGAAGAACTTGTCGTATGAGGAACGGTTGAGGACTCTGGGTCTGTACTCGCTGGAGTTTCGATGGATATGGGGGAAATCTTATTGAAACTTACAGGATACTGCGAGGTCTGGATAGAGTGGACATGGAGAGGATGTGTCCACTTGTAGGAGAAACTAGAAGCAGAGGACACAACCTCAGACTAAAAGGACGATCCTTTAAAACAGAGATGAGGAGGAATTTCTTCAGCCAGAGGGTGGTGAATCTGTGGAACACTTTGCCGCAGACGGCTGTGGAGGCCAAATCACTGAGTGTCTTTAAGACAGAGATAGATAGGCTCTTGATTAATAAGGGGATCAGGGGTTATGGGGAGAAGGCTGGAGAATGGGGATGAGAAAAATATCAGCCAGGATTGAACGGCGGAGCAGACTCGATGGGCCAAGCGGCCTAATTCTTCAGCAGTGACAACGGGCAGCCTTACCCGTGCTGAATGTCTTACCCTGAATGTGTTCAGCGAGTTGGCGGACAGGCAGCACCTCCTGAACCACATACTGTCTCACCCGTCCGCTCCTCAGCAGCTCCGAGCGCTCCCCGGGAATGACAAACTCACAGGCCATCGGGCTGGTCAAGGGCAATCAGAAGCCTGAAAAGATAACAGGGATGGAGGAATGGTAAAAGGTTTAACAGGTGAAGGGGAAGTAGCGGAGGGAGAGCACAATAACTGTCCATACAGGGGCTCACACACTGAATGGGACAGATCTCCCCGCAGGTAATGACCAGCCACATCGTGGGCCTCTACCAAGACAGGAACCCGGTATCTCCCCACACCCCGATACATGAACATGTGCATGTGCAAGCTACCCCCGCCCCTCCCGCGACGTGGATCATCAGTCTTGCCGCCCCACTACCCACCATCCGAAACAGGGACTGGTTTCCCCGACCACCCTGGAGACAAAGAACCGTCCCGTTCCTCCCCAACACGGAGACAGGGACCGGTCTCCCTGGCTCCACACCCATCCCATCTGACACAGGGGCCACTCTCACTGAACCCCTTCCCCCACAGAGACAAGGCCCAATATCCCTGAACACCCCCCCCCCCCCCCCCAACCCGGAGACAGGGACCGATCTCCTCCCCACCCGAGACAGGGACTGGTCTCCCGAACGACAACACCCCCTCCCCCCTGACAGGGACTGCCCCCCCCCGATTCTCTCTCCCCCCCCTCCCCAGACAGGGACTGGACCCCCCAATCCCTCCCCACCCTCAGGCAGGGACCGGTGTCCCCGAACCGACCCCCACCAAGACAGGGACTCGCTTCCCCGAACCCTCTCCCCCTCCAAGCACAGGAACAGGTCCTTTGGCCCTCCAAGCCTGTGCCTGTCATGATACCAACCTTTACCAAAACCCTCAGCACTTCCTAGTGCCATATCCCTCTACACCCATCCTATAAATGTGTTTGCCAAGATGCCTTTTGAACGCCGTTAATGTATCTGCTTCCACAACCTCCCCTGGCAACACGTTCCAGACACTCACCACCCTTTGTGTAGAAAACCTGCCTCTCACATCTCCTCTAAACTTTGCCCCATGGACCTTAAATCTATGCCCCCTGGTGACTGACCCCTCCACCCTGGGAAAGAGTGCCTGCCCATCCACTCTATCCATGCCCCTCACAATTTTGTAGACTTATCAGGTCACCTCTCAACCTCCGTCTTTCTAATGAAAACAATCCGAGTCTATTCAGCCTCCCCACATAGCTAACACCCTCCCGACCAGGCAACATCCTGGTAAACCTCCTCTGCACCCTCTCCAAAGTCTTCACATCGTTCTGGTAGTGCGGCGACCAGAAATGTGCGCAATATTCCAAGTGCGGCCGTACCAAGGTTCTCGATAACTGTAGCTTGACATGTCAGTTTTTATACTCCATGTCCCGTCCAATGAAGGCAAGCATTCCGTCTGCTTTCTTCACTACCTTGTCCACTTCTGTTGCCACCTTCAAAGATCTGTGGACCTGCACACCCAGATAGAATATTTACAGTGCAGAAGGAGGCCATTCAGCCCATCGAGACTGCACCGGCCCTTGGATAGAGCACCCCACTTAAATCCACACCTCCATCCTATGCCCGTAACCCCACCTAACCTGTTTGGACAGAAAACGCAATGTATCATGGCCGATTCACCTAATCTGCACATCATAGACTGTGGGAGGAAACCGGAGCACCCGGAGGAAACCCACGCAAACACGGGGAGAACGTGCAGACTCCGCACAGACAATGACTCAAGCCAGGAATCGAACCTGGGACCTTGGAGCTGTGATGCAACAGTGCTAACCACTGTGCTATGTGCCGGCCACTCTCTGACTTTCTATTTACGGTATATTTCCCCCATTATGTTAAGCCGACCAAAATGCATCACCTCACATTTGTCCAGATTAGACTCCATTTGCCATTTCTCTGCCCGAGTCTCTACGTTCTGCTGTATCCTCTGACAATCCTCAACACCATCTGCCACTCCACCCATTTTGGTGTCATCCGTGAACTTATTAATCAGACCCCATACCCCTGGACGCTACCCCCACCCCCGGGTCAGGCTCTCTCAACCACCACCCCCCCGGCCCCAAGACAGGGACTGGCCCCCATCCACCGGGACTGGTCTCCACGATCCCCCCCTTCTTACTTGACAGGGAACAGTTGCCCCGCATTCCCCCTGGAGAAAGGGACCGGTCTCCCCGCATTCTCCCTGGAGACAGGGACCGGTCTCCCCGCATTCCCCCTGGAGACAGGGACCTGTCTCCCCGCATTCTCCCTGGAGACAGGGACCGGTCTCCCCGCATTCCCCCCGGAGACAGGGACCGGTCTCCCCGCATTCCCCCGAGACAGCGACCGGTCTCCGCGCATTCCCGCCGGAGACAGGGACCGGTCTCCCCGCATTCCCCCGAGACAGCGACCGGTCTCCCCGCATTCCCCCTGGAGAAAGGGACCGGTCTCCCCGCATTCCCCCTGGAGACAGGGACCGGTCTCCCCGCATTCCCCCTGGAGACAGGGACCGGTCTCCCCGCATTCCCCCGAGACAGCGACCGGTCTCCCCGCATTCCCCCTGGAGAAAGGGACCGGTCTCCCCGCATTCTCCCTGGAGACAGGGACCGGTCTCCCCGCATTCCCCCTGGAGACAGGGACCTGTCTCCCCGCATTCTCCCTGGAGACAGGGACCGGTCTCCCCGCATTCCCCCCGGAGACAGGGACCGGTCTCCCCGCATTCCCCCGAGACAGGGACCGGTCTCCCCGCATTCCCCCCGGAGACAGGGACCGGTCTCCCCGCATTCCCCCCGGAGACAGGGACCAGTCTCCCCGCATTCCCCCCGGAGACAGGGACCGGTCTCCCCGCATTCCCCCTGGAGACAGGGACCTGTCTCCCCGCATTCTCCCTGGAGACAGGGACCGGTCTCCCCGCATTCCCCCCGGAGACAGGGACCGGTCTCCCCGCATTCCCCCCGGAGACAGGGACCGGTCTCCCCGCATTCCCCCGAGACAGGGACCGGTCTCCCCGCATTCCCCCGAGACAGCGACCGGTCTCCCCGCATTCCCCCCGGAGACAGTGACGGGTCTCCCCGCATTCCCCCTGGAGACAGGGACCGGTCTCCCCGATACCCCCCTGGAGACAGGGACCGGTCTCCCCGCATTCCCCCCGGAGACAGGGACCGGTCTCCCCGCATTCCCCCGAGACAGCGACCGGTCTCCCCGCATTCCCCCCGGAGACAGTGACCGGTCTCCCCGATACCCCCCCTGGAGACAGTGACCGGTCTCCCCGCATTCCCCCTGGAGACAGGGACCGGTCTCCCCGATACCCCCCCTGGAGACAGGGACCGGTCTCCCCGCATTCCCCCGAGACAGCGACCGGTCTCCCCGCATTCCCCCCGGAGACAGTGACGGGTCTCCCCGCATTCCCCCTGGAGACAGGGACCGGTCTCCCCGATACCCCCCTGGAGACAGGGACCGGTCTCCCCGCATTCCCCCCGGAGACAGGGACCGGTCTCCCCGCATTCCCCCGAGACAGCGACCGGTCTCCCCGCATTCCCCCCGGAGACAGTGACCGGTCTCCCCGATACCCCCCCTGGAGACAGTGACCGGTCTCCCCGCATTCCCCCTGGAGACAGGGACCGGTCTCCCCGATACCCCCCCTGGAGACAGGGACCGGTCTCCCCGATACCCCCCCTGGAGACAGGGACCGGTCTCCCCGATAACCCACCTGGAGACAGCGACCGGTCTCCCCGCATTCCCCCCCTGGAGACAGGGACCGGTCTCCCCGATACCCCCCCTGGAGACAGGGACCGGTCTCCCCGATACCCCCCCTGGAGACAGGGACCGGTCTCCCCGATAACCCACCCGGAGACAGCGACCGGTCTCCCCGCATTCCCCCCGGAGACAGGGACCGGTCTCCCCGCATTCCCCCTGGAGACAGGGACCGGTCTCCCCGATACCCCCCCTGGAGACAGGGACCGGTCTCCTCGATACCCCCCCGGAGACAGGGACCGGTCTCCCCGATACCCCCCCTGGAGACAGGGACCGGTCTCCCCGATACCCCCCCTGGAGACAGGGACCGGTCTCCCCGATAACCCACCCGGAGACAGGGACCGGTCTCCCCGCATTCCCCCTGGAGACAGGGACCGGTCTCCCCGATACCCCCCCTGGAGACAGGGACCGGTCTCCCCGATAACCCACCCGGAGACAGGGACCAGTCTCCCCGCATTACCCCTGGAGACAGGGAGCGGTCTCCCCGAATCCCCTATAGACAGGGAGCGCCCCCCCCCCCCGAGACAGCGACCAGTCTCCCCGATTGCGGGGGGCGGGGAATATACTGATTAGATTGCGGGGGGGGGGGAGAAATATACTGATTAGATTGCGGGGGGGATATACTGAATAGATTGCGGGGGGGGGGAATACACTGATTAGATTGCGGGGGGGGGAATATACTGATTAGATTGCGGGGGGGGGGGAATATACTGATTAGATTGCGGGGCGGGGAATATACTGATTAGATTGCGGGGGGGGAATATACTGATTAGATTGCGGGGGGGGAATATACTGATTAGATTGCGGGGGGGGGAATATACTG
>NC_092722.1:81542884-81567228 GCF_047496885.1 Scyliorhinus torazame | reverse complement strand
GTCCTCTGGGGATATCATATTTTGATTCAATTTTTCTTGAGATTTCACATAGATCAAATTGTCTACGAATGAAAGATCCAAAGTCACCTAATATCATCAATAGAGACATCCGGTACAGCACTACCTCCCTGGGACGTTGTGGGGAGTAGTTCTCTGCCGGTTAAAGGTTATGAATCTATCTTAGGATTTGTTTCAGCCATAAATTCAACCTTTCACATAATTTTTTGGGTCGCCGACTGTGTGCAATCTGTGTACACTATCGTGACTATTCTTTCAGCACCGTTTTATTTTAGTCTCAATGACCGGCACCTGATTGACAGTCTATAAAATGTCCTTTCCAGGGGTCGAAGCACTGATTGACCCGGCTTTAAGACTTTTAATGGGTGAAAAAGATGTTTCTTACCCTAGTCTAGCCCACTTGTCCTTGGATCTTCCATCCTCCTGGGCCTCCTCCGATTCTTCCCGAAGGTTCCCGAACCTCTCCGATTTCGTCCAATCTCGTCCGATCTCGTCTCAGAGTGTCTCCCCTTTTGTCGAACTACGCCAAGTTGATAGATCGACCATGCGGATTCAGCGGCACTTTGCGATCACTAAATCTCAGTAGAAATTTGAGTAAAACTTGTCAGAGAGGCAATTTGTAGACAATTCAACTTTCAAGTAATACAGAAATGATTTTCTTGTTTAGGCAAACAGCTCGCAATCACTTCAAAAGTCAAAGTCAGAAAGTGAAATATGAAAAACAGAGAGACAGCGAATAGTTAAGTAAAGTATAGATTGATTCATGAAAGAGAGAGAGAGAGAGCTGGCCGAAAATCCATCACGGTTATACCAAATCATATCAGACTTTAGCCATCTAGCTATACCCCGATGTAATCCTAATTGGTTTGGGTTAGAATCAATTAAGTTTGATTTTGAAGGTTAGTTGTCACTCATTAATAGGCACCATTACCTAAAATGTATTCTTGTATGAGCTTATGGAATGCGATTCGGCTTCCTTATCGCAAGCTGCTTGAACTGGATTCTTGCTGAGGACAATAGCGTCTTTAGGTTACTGTGCAGTTGCCATGGAGCCTGCCCTGTCCTTGGTCACTTTATCTTGCAAATGTATTTGTTAGCTGAATAGGAATGCTGTTTTAATTTATCTGTTTCTGTGTTCTGTTGAAGCTATGTTTTGAAATGCTGAATGTGTGTTTTGAAATGACCTGAGGTTATGAGTGAGTTTTAAAATTGTATTTAATAGACTAGGGGCTTAATGCTAAATAGCTATCTTTTACCTATAGAAAATAGCTGGCTTCTACAATGGCTCAATCGCGAGATTGACTCCCTACTGAAGGACAGATCTGAGGCGTTCAAGTCAGACGACCCAAGACATCCAGGTACGACCTCCGCAAAGCCATCCGAGATGCCAAGAGAGAATATCAAACCAAGCTAGAGTCATAGACAGACTCTCGTCGATTGTGGCAAGGACTAAACAACATAACGGGCTACAAAGCAAAGCCGAGCAGTATCTCCGGCAGCAGCGCACCCCTCCCCGATGAACTCAATGCATTCTATGCTCGGTTCGAGCAGGTAACCGACAATCCACTGTAGAGTGCCCCAGCAGCCCACAACTCACCCATACCCACCATCACAGCTTCCGAAGTCAGATTGGCCTTCCTGAAAGTGAACCCTCGGAAGGCAACGGGCCCTGACGGGATCCCTGGTCGTGCTCTCAGAGCCTGCACGGACCAGCTGGCAGAGGTATTCGCGGACATCTTTAACCTGTCCCTACTCCAGTCCGAGGTCCCCACCTGCTTCAAGAAGACCACCATCATACCAGTGCCAAAGAAGAACCAGGAAATGTGCCTCATTGACTACCGTCCAGTGACCCTGACTTCAGTCATGAAGTGCTTCGAGAGGTTGATCATGAATGAAATGAAAATCACTTATTGTCACAAGTAGGCTTCAAAGGAAGTTACTGTGAAAAGCCCTTAGTCGCCACATTCCGGCACCTGTGCTTGAAGCTGGTACGGGAATTGAACCTTGCAGCTGGCCTGCCTTGGTCTGCTTTCAAAGCCAGCGATTTAGCCAAGCGCATCACCTCCATACTCCCAGAACGCCTTGATCCACTTCAATTCGCATACCGTCGCAACCAGTCCACAGCAGACGCCGTTTCCCTGGCCCTACACTCATCCTTAGAGCATCTCGACAATAAGGACTCCTACATCAGACTCCTATTTATTGACTACAGCTCCGCCTTCAACACCATAATCCCAGCCAAGCTCATATCAAAGCTCCAAAACCTAGGACTTGGCTCCCCACTCTGCAACTGGATCCTCGATTTTCTGACCAACAGACCACAATCAATAAGAATGAACAACAACACCTCCTCCACAATAGTCCTCAATACCGGGGCCCCGCAAGGCTGCATACTTAGCCCCCTATTATACTCCCTATACACACACGACTGTGGGGCAAAATTTGGTTCCAACTCCATCTACAAGTTTGCTGACGATACGGCCATAGTGGGCCGGATCTCGAATAACGACGAGTCAGAATACAGGCGGGAGATAGCGAACCTAGTGGAGTGGTGTAGCGACAACAATCTCTCCCTCAATGCCAGCAAAACTAAAGAGCTGGTCATTGACTTCAGGAAGCAAAGTACTGTACACACCCCTGTCAGCATCAACGGGGCCGAGGTGGAGATGGTTGGCAGTTTCAAATTCCTAGGGGTGCACATCTCCAAAAATCTGTCCTGGTCCACCCACGTCGACGTTACACCAAGAAAGCATAACAGCGCCTATATTCCTCAGGAAACTAAGGAAATTTGGCATGTCCACATTAACCCTTACCATCTTTTACAGATGCACCATAGAAAGCATCCTATCTAGCTGCATCACAGCCTGGTATGGCAACTGCTCAGCCCAGGACTGCAAGAAACTTCAGAGAGTCGTGAACACCGCCCAGTCCACCACACGAACCTGTCTCCCATCCATTGACTCCATCTACACCTCCCGCTGCCTGGGGAAAGCGGGCAGCATAATCAAAGACTCCTCCCACCCGGCTTACTCACTCTTCCAACTTCTTCCATCGGGCAGGAGATACAGAAGTCCGAGAACACGCACAAACAGACTCAAAAACAGCTTCTTCCCCGCTGTTATCAGACTCCTAAATGACCCTCTTATGGACTGACCTCATTAACACGACACCCTGTATGCTTCACCCGATGCCCGTGTTTATGTAGTTACATTGTATACCTTGTGTTGCCCTATTATGTATTTTCTTTTCTTCCCTTTTCTTCCCATGTACTTAATGATCTGTTGAGCTGCTCGAAGAAAAATACTTTTCACTGTACCTTGGTACACGTGACAATAAACAAATCCAATCCAATCCATCCTATTAACCTGACCTTCTGCCTTCAGAGATTTATGGACAAACACGAACGTCCCATTGTTCTTCGGAACTTCCCAGTGTCAGACCTTTCATAGTATACTTCCTTGTCTAATTAATCTTCCAAAGTGTTTCACCTCACACTTTTCAGGGTTAAATTTCATCTGTCACTTACTCTCACATTTGACCATCCATTCTATATCTTCCTGTAACCCAAGACACTCAACCTCATTGTTAACCATCTGGCCAATCTTTGTGTCATCTGCAAATTTACTGATCCTATCTCCCACAGAGTTATCTATGTCATTTATAAGACCATAAGGCATAGGAACAGAATTAGGCCACTCGGCCCATCGAGTCTGCTCCGCCATTCAATCATGGCTGATATGTTTCTCATCCCCATTCTCCTGCCTTCTCCCCATAACCCCTGATCCCCTTATTAATCAAGAACCTATCTATCTCTGTCTTAAAGACACTCAGTGATTTGGTCTCCACAGCCTTCTGCGGCAAAGAATTCCACAGATTCACCACCCTCTGGCTGAAGAAATTCCTCCTCATCTCTGTTTCAAGGATCGTCCCTTTAGTCTGAAATTGAGCCCCTGGTTCTAGTTTTTCCTACAAGTGGAAACATCCTCTCCGTTCTATCCAGGCCTCACAGTATCCTGTAAGTTCCAATAAGATTCCCACTCATCCTTCTAAAAACCTACAAGTACAGACCAAGAGTCCTCAACTGTTCCTCATACGACAAGCTCTTCATTCCAGGGATCATTCTTGTGAACCTCCTCTGGACCCTTTCCAAGGCCACCACATCCTTCCTTTGATACAGGGCCCAAAACTGCTCACAATACGCCAAATGGGGTCTTACCAGAGCCTTATACAGCCTCAGAAGTACATCCCTGCTCTTGTATTCTAGCCCTCTCGACATGAATGCTAACATTGGTGCAGCACGGTGGCACAGTGGTTAGCACTGCTGCCTCATGGATCCAAGGTCCCACATTCGAACCCAGCCCTGGGTCACTGTCCGTGTGGAGTTTGCACATTTTTCCCGTGTTTGCGTGAGTTTCGCCCCCACAACCCAAAGATGTGCAGGTTAGGTGGATTGGCCAAACTAAATTGCCCCTTAATTGGAAAAAATGAATTGGGTACTGTAAATTTATTTTTCAAAAATGAATGCTAACATTGCATTTGCCTTCCTAGTTGCCGACTGCACCAGCACGTTAACCTTAAGAGAATCTTGAACAAGGACTCCCAATGCCCTTGTGCTTCTGATTTCCTAAGCATTTCCCCATTTAGAAAATAGTCTATGCCTCCATTCCTCCTCCCAAACTGCATAATGTCACACTTATCCACATTGTATTCCATCTGCCACTTCTTTTCCCACTCTCCTAGAGTGGGCAAAGAAATTACAAACAATAGAAAATGAAAATGAAAATCGCTTATTGTCACAAGTAGGCTTCAAATGAAGTTACTGTGAAAAGCCCCTAGTCGCTACATTCCGGTGCCTGTTCGGGGAGGCTGGTACGGGAATTGAATAGGGGGCCCAGCATGGAATCCTGTGGTACACCACTGGTCACTGGCTTCCAGACACTATCATCACCCTCTGTCTCCTACCATTAAAGCAATTATGGATCCACCTTATCAAATCACCCTGTATCCCATGTGCATTTGCCTTCTTAATAAGTCTCCCATGTGGGACTTTGTCAAAGGCTTTGCTGAAATCCATGTAAACTACATCAACTGCATTACCCTCATCTATGCACTTGGTTACATGCTCAAGAAATTGAATCAAATTTGTTAGGCATGACTTCCCTCTGACAAAGCCATGCTGACTATCCCTGATCAAACCTTGCCCCTCCAAATGGAGATGAAGTCTCTCCTTCAGAATTTTCTCCAGTAGTTTCCCAATCACTGGTCTGTAGTTCCCTGATTTGTCTTTACAACCTTTCTGAAATAGTGGAACCACATTAGTTGTTCTCCAGTCCTCTGGCACCTCCCCCGAGGCCAGAGAGGAATTAAAAATTTGGGTCAGAACCCCGGCAATCTCCTCCCTCGTATCCCAGCAGCAGGGACACAATTCATCCGGACCTGGAGATTTGTTCACTTTTAAGCCCGGCAATACCTCCAATAACGTGTCACTCCCGATGACAATTTAAAAAAAAAATCTTTTTATTTTCCTAATTTTCATCAAACAAACAACAAAAGAAAAACAATCAAAGTAACAATCCCAAGGAACAACAGCCCCCTCAATACACAGTCTGATACATCCAAATATAGGTTAACAACAAAACAAAGAAAAAGTGAACTCAACCCTCCCTTTGCCCCCAGTGTTCAATGGCAACAAGTTCCCGAAAGTGTATGATAAACAATTCCCATGGATTATAGAACCCCTCCTTCTCTCCCCCACCCCCTCAGCTCAAATTTCACCTACTCCAGGGTAACGAGTTCCAGTAGGTCCACCCCAACAGGACCTGCCTCTGGGCAATCAGCGAGGCAAAGGCTAAAACATCTGCCCCCGCACCCTCCTGCAACTCGGGCCTGTCCAACACCCCGAAAAGGCATCTAAGGGACCCGATTCCAAGTTCACATGTAGTACCCCCGAGATGATGCTTAAAAACCTCCCAACAATATCTCTCCAGCTTCGGGCAGAATAAAAACATATGTACATGGTTTGCGGAACCCCTCCCACACCATTCACAGACCTCCTCCATTCCTTCAAAGAGCTGGCTCATCCTCGCTTTCATGAGGTGCGCTCGTATACACTACCTTCAGCCGTATCAGCCCTAACCTCGTGCACGAAGTTGAGGCGTTTACCTTTCGAAGCACCTCCCACCACAGACCTTCTACCATTACCTCCCCCAATTCTTCTTCCCACTTGGCCTTAATCCCTTCTATGGACACCCTGTCCTCCATAATCTTCCTGTAAATCACCAACACCACCCCCTTGGGTGGCACAGTAGCACAGTGGTTAGCACTGTTGCTTCACAGCACCAGGGTCCCAGGTTCGATTCCCGGTTTTGTCACTGTCTGTATGGAGTCTGCACATTCTCCCCATGTCTGTGTGGGTTTCCTCTGGGCGCTCCGGTTTCCTCCCACAAGTCCTGGAAGACGTGCTGTTAGGTAATTTGGACCTTCTGAATTCTCCCTCAGTGTACCCGAACAGGCGCCGGACTGTGGCGACTAGATGATTTTCACATAACTTCATTACAGTGTTGATGTAAGCCTACTTGTGACAATAATAAAGATTAATCTTATTCTCTAATTCCCCTGCCGACAATACCTCCTCCAACAACGAGGGGCCAGCGCTATCGGGAAGCTCGGGAACTCCTTCCTTACAAAGTCCTGGAGCTGCAGATACCTAAACCCTTCCCCTTGTACCAGCCTGTACTTCTCCCACCTCGCAAAATGTCCCCCCAGGAACAGGTCTTTTATTGCTTTGATCCCCCTCTCCTCCCAGCTCCAAAATATCCCATCCAACGTCCCCGACTCAAACCTGTGATTCCCCCTAATCGGCATCTCCCTTGACCAGCCCCCAACTTAAAGTGCTGCCTCAGCTGCCTCCAAATCTTCAGTGTTGCCACTGGGCTTCCAGAATACTTTCCCTATGTTTCCCTATGATAATTTGCTTAAGAACCTCACAATCTCTCTCCACGAGTTCCATAACTACTTCCTCATTCTCTTGGGTGAAGACAGATGTGAAATGAAATGAAAATCGCTTATTGTCACAAGTAGGCTTCAATGAAGTTACTGTGAAAAGCCCCTAGTCGCCACATTCCGGCGCCTGTTCGGGGAGGCTGGTACGGGAATTGAACCGTGCTGCTGGCTTGTCTTGATCTGCTTTCAAAGCCAGCGATTTAGCCCTGTGCTAAAGAGCCCCAGAAATATTCGTTCAACACTTTACCAATGTCCTCTGGCTCCACCCATAGATTTCCCCCTTGGTCCTTAATCATCCCTACTCTTTTCCTGGTTTATCCTCTTCCCAATGATATACTTATAGAAGTTCCCTACTTTTACCAGCCAGAGCTTTCTCAGATCCCCTCTTTGCTCTCCTAATTGATTAATTGATTTCTTAAGCTCCAACCTGCACTTTCTGTACTCCACTAATGCCTGTGCAGACTTGCTCCCCTTATACTTGTTAAAAGCCTCTCTTTTCCGTCTCATCGTATCCTGAATGTCTCTGGTCATCCATGGTTCCCTGGGTTTGTTACACTTTCCTATTACCCTATGTGGTGATATGCATATGCATAGCAATGTATATTGTTGGATGTATGACCTCCAACCAGCAGGTGGGAACGACGATCCACCATGTGACTCCACAGTCGGGCAGTTGGTAGTAAGTCATACTGGAGGACAGTCACATTAGAAATAGCTCCAGGAGAATTCACTTATTCGTTAACAATTGCATCATAGTTTGTTAGTTATCTTTCCACATGTTTGTTTTGTTAATAAACTATCTTACTAGTCAAAGAACTAGATGTTCTGCGTGCATCTTTACCACGGCCACAACACAGAACATAACACCCGAGAGGGGACATATTGGGCCTGTACCTACCCATTTCATCTTTGAGAGCCCCCCCCCCCCCCCCGCCCCCCACCTCTGCTCTTCTGTAGGTTCCCCAGAAGTAACACTTTACAGTTTACCTTGGCCAGATCCTGCCTTATTTTGTTAAAATCTACTCTTACCCCAATCCAGAACCTTTTTTGCAACTTGTTTATTTCTTTGTCCATAACAAATTTAAATTGAACCATATTGTGGTCGCTATCACTAAAATGCCCCCACCATCACATCAAGCACCCGTCCTGCTTCATTCCCCAGAATTCGGTCCAGCACTGCACCATCCCTTGTTGGATCCTCTACAAATTGAGCTAAAACATTCTCCTGTATACATTTTAAGAACTCTACTCCATCTAAGCCTTTAACATGATGGCTATCCCAATTAATTTTGGAAAAATTGAAATCACCTAATATAATTACCCTCAGGGCAGCACGGCGGCACAGTGGTTAGCACTGCTGCCTCACGGTGCTGAGGTCCCAGGTTCGACCCCGGCTCTGGGTCACTGTCCGTGTGGAGTTTGTACATTCTCCCCGTGTTTGCATGGGTTTCGCCCCCACAACCCAAAGATGTGCAAGCTAGGTGGATTGGCCATGCGACATTGCCTTTAATTGGAAAAAATGAATTTGGGTACTCTAAATTTATATATATTTTTAAAAAAAATATATATATATAATTACCCTCTTATTATTTTTACACCCCTCCGTGAATTGCGCACAGATTTGCTCTTCAATTTCCCGCTGATTATCTGGGAGTCTATAATAAACACCTAGCAATGTAGCTGTGCCTTTTTCATTCCTAAGCTCTACCCACAAAGCTTCATTTGATGCCCCTCTCCTTACTGCAGTGACCATTGGCAACCTGGCGATGGCAGCGAACCCCGCTGCCGGGGCATTTTGTTGGGCACGGTCCAGAGGGAACTGTATGTACCAATCCCCAAGGGCACACAGGGCGTCAGTGACGGCGCTGATGCACCTGTGGACCGATGCCTGGTTGATGCCGGAAAGCTCCCCTCGGCGATTAGAACAACCCTGTGGCGTAGACGTTGAGGGCGACCGTCACCTTGACGGCCACCGGTAGTTGGTGTTCGCCCCCTCCCCCACCAGTCCCACGCGGTGCCAGGTGTGCCATCATGTGGCGGATGTGAGCGATGGTTTCCCGACTCATCCACAGTCTCCTCCTGCATGCCCGGTCCGGGAGTTCCTGGAAGGACATGCGGAGCTGGTACATGAAGGGGCCTCATCAGGCGCCTCCTTGGCACCACCTCCCCCTGCCCCTCACCCTCATCCTTGTCCTGTTGTTCCCCCTCGTCTTGTTCCTCCTCCTCCTTGGCCTGTTGGGCAGGCGGACCTGCAGCCTCAGCGGCTGGCACATGCCCTTCTGCAGCCCGCACCTCTGCTGCAGTCTCTGCCTCTCTGAGCCGCATGCGCTCACGCTGCCACAGGGCTGCATGCAGGGCAGCGGACCCTGTCACGGCAGCCAGCATCGCTGGGTGGTGCCCAAACATTATGATCTGCAGGGGGCGAGGGGACACAAAATGGTACAATGGCACATACACCCGTGCACAAGCATGTGCCATGGGCTACATGGTCACCCCGGTTTGCAGCGCGCGCCCCAGTCACGCATGTCCTCCGCCCCGCCGGTTCCCCCACTCCTGGCACCTGTCCCTGCTACCAGGGCAACCGTTTCATGGCACAGCCCTCACTGGGGGCTGCCGTGGGTGTGGCCCTGGGTCTTCCCCCGGTGGGTGTCACCAGTTGTGTGGGGTGGCCAGGGACGGGGCCTGCACCCACCCATACGGCCGTGAAGCCTGCACTGACCCAGCGCCCGGGGTGGGTGCCCAACAACATGGCTGCCGTAATGGCGTCCGTTGCATGGGCACTGCCCTGTCATATCGGGGGGGGGGGTCCCAGACAGCTCAGTCTGTACCCCCCATCCCCAACCTTGGCAGGCCTCCCCGCCCCTGGCAGGCCTCCCCGCCCTCGCAGCAGCCATGGCCGGTGTCCGTTTCGGGAACCCGCGGTCACCCCACGCCAACTCCTACCACCTCCTGCCACCGCATCAGCCAGCATGCCGGCTTCACAATTTTTTATTCGTGGTTGGAACCACACTATTGGAACTTTGGGCCATCCAGGGCGCAGAATCGCTAAGGACCCAGAGAATCGGTCGTCGGGGCATCTCACGCGATTCTCCGGGCCACGTGTGTTGGGGAGTTTGGAGAATCAGAAATTGGCGCGAAACCGGCATCAAGCCCGATTTCGGCCTCGGAGCTGATTCTCCAGCTGGTTACGTTTTTGGCACGAAGCTGCAGAGAATCCAGCCCAGGTGTCTCCAGAAAGTCTGTTGCCTGTGAGTACTGTACTTTTCCAAACTACTGCGACCCTGAATGAATGACTCTATCATAGATTAGCATAGAATTTACAGTGCAGAAGGAGGCCATTCGGGCCATCGAGTCTGCACCGGCTCTTGGAAAGAGCACCCTACCCAAGGTCAACACCTCCACCCGATCCCCATAACCCAGCAACCCCACCCAACACTCAGGGCAATTTTGGACACTAAGGGCAATTTATCCTGGCCAATCCACCTAACCTGCACATCTTTGGACCGTGGGAGGAAACCGGAGCACCCGGAGGAAACCCATGCACACACGGGGTGGATGTGCAGACTCCATGCAGACAGTGACCAAAGCCGGAATCGAACCTGGGACCCTGGAGCTGTGAAGCAATTGTGCTATCCACAAGGCTACCATGCTGCCCGAAGGAAGACCAATACTGGCTGTAAACCAGAGACTTTAACCAACCAGCGTACTGTGAGGCAAGTGCTAAAGAACCACCATCTGAAGCAAAGACTCTTATCTTTTGACTTCCAATCTGATTATTTTTCACCCCCCCCCCCCCCCCATGTGTGTGTCCGTCTTGTGTGTGTGGGTAGAGGGTGGGGCAGTTAAACAGGGGTAGTAGCTTGGTATTAGCTTGTCATTAACCATTGTATTTACTGCCTATTTCTTGATAGCCCTTGTTATAAATAAACAGTAATTTGCCTCACAGCGCTGAGGACCCGGCTTCGATCCCAGGCCCAGGTCACTGCCCTTGTGGAGTTTGCACATTCTCGTTGTCTTTGCGTGGGTCTCACCCCTACTACCTAAAAGATTTGCAGGCTAGGTGGATTGGCTATGCTAAATTGCCCCTTAATTGGAAAAGAAAAATTGGGTACTCTAAATTTATATTTAAAAAAATAAACAGTAATTGTGTTTACATTTACAAATCTGCTGACTGTAATTATTGGACAGCCAAGGGCCAAAGACTTCAGGTATTTTTTGTAAGAATTATTGGTTAATTCACTTGTGTTGTAACTCTGGGGCCTGTGGGACTGGAATTGACCGTGCACTTTCCCAGGGTGAGGTAACATACTTTATACATACTCTCTGCTTTCTGTCAGTCAATCTTCAATCCAGGCTAATATGTTACCCTGGTGCAGCACTTTACCAAATGCTTTCTGGACATCCAAGTTCAGCACATCTACATGTTCCCCTCTAATCACAGCACGTTACTCCTTCAAAGAAGTCTAGTAAATTGGTTCAACTTGATTTCCCTTTCATAAAACCATGCTGATACTTCCCAATTACCTTGAGTTTGGCAAAGTGCCCAGCCAGAACCTCTTTAATGATCAAATCCAACACCTTCCCCATGACAGTCCTCAAGCCAACTGGCCTCGAGTTTCCCATGTCTGCCTCACTCCTTCCACGAATGGTGGGGTTAATAGTTGCTACTTTCTGGTCTGATGGGATCATTCCAGAATCAAATGAATTTTGAAAAATTAACACCAACACATCTCATTAACCATCGCTTTTAAGACCCTAAGAACATAAGAACTAGGAGCAGGAGTAGACCATCTGGACCCTCGAGCCTGCTCCACCATTCAATGAGATCATGGCTGATTTTTTGTGGACTCAGCTCCACTTTCCGGCCCGAACACCATAACCCTTAATCCCTTTATTCTTCAAAAAACTATCTATCTTTATCTTAAAAACATTTAATGAAGGAGCCTCTACTGCTTCACTGGGCAAGGAATTCCATAGATTCACAACCCTTTGGGTGAAGAAGTTCCTCCTAAACTCAGTCCTAAATCTACTTCCCCTTATTTTGAGGCTATGCCCCCTAGTTCTGCTTTCACCCGCCAGTGGAAACAACCTGCCCGCATCTATCCTATCTATTCCCTTCATAATCTTATATGTTTCTATAAGATCCCTCCTCATCCTTCTAAATTCCAAGAGTACAGTCCCAGTCTACGCAACCTCTCCTCGTAATCCAACCCCTTCAGCTCTGGGATTAACCTAGTGAATCTCCTCTGCACACCCTCCAGTGCCAGTATGTCCTTTCTCAAGTAAGGAGACCAAAACTGAACACAATACTCCAGGTGTGGCCTCACTAACACCTCATACAATTGCAGCAGAACCTCCCTAGTCTTAAACTCCATCCCTCTAGCAATGAAGGACAAAATTCCATTTGCCTTCTTAATCACCTGTTGCACCTGTAAACCAACTTTTTGCGACTCATGCACTAGCACACCCAGGTCTCTCTGCACAGCAGCATGTTTTAATATTTTATCATTTAAATAATAATCCCTTTTGCTGTTATTCCTACCAAAATGGATAACCTCACATTTGTCAACATTGTATTCCATCTGCCAGACCCTAGCCCATTCACTTAGCCTATCCAAATCCCTCTGCAGACTTCCAGTATCCTCTGCACTTTTTGCTTTACCACTAAGATGAAAGCCATTAGGAACAGGACACTTGTCAGACCCCATCTGCATCGATTTGCTCAGTACCTCTTCCCTGATGATTGTAATCTCACCAAGTTCCTCTTTCCATTCCACCTCCTCATTTACAGCTATTACTGGAATGTTTCTTGTATCCTCGATAGTGAAGACAGAATTTCCTTATTATTTACGATTCTCACTCTCTGGAGGACCAACGCTTACTTCAGATTCTTTTCCTGTTTAAATACCTGTTGTATCTCGTTTCCATTTTTACATTCTTCTCATACGAGTCCTCAAGCCCCATAACCATCCCTATTTCAGAAACCTCCTCCAGCCCCTACATATTTGTAACCTCCTCCAGCCCTGATACTTCTCCCTATCTCTGTAACCTCCACCAGCCGCTACACCCCTCCCTATCTCTTTATTCTCCTCCAGCCCCTACAACTCTTTTGATGGCGGGTACCTCCTCCAGTCCCCAAACCCTGAATTTTTCAGTTTCCCCAGCCCAGGTGGCCCCATCTCTGTAACATCCTCAGCCCTTAAACCCTCCCATCTCTGTAACCTCCTCTAGAATCTACACCCCTTTCAATCTCTGTAACCTCCCTAGCACCGACAACCCCATCACCTCTTCCAGTCCCTACATCCCTCCCTATCTCTGTAACCTCTGGTAACCCTCCCAATCGCTGTAACCTCCCGCAGCGTCACCCTCCATCTGTAACTTCCTCCAGCCCCTACAACCTTCACTGTAATCTCTTCCAGTCCTGCCTATCTTTGTAACCTCCTCCAGCCCCCAAACCTTCCCAACTCGCTAACTTCCTCCAGTCCCTACAATCCCCCCCCCCCCCATCTCTGTAACCACCTGCTGTCCTCCAACCCTCCCTATTTCTGTAACCTACTTGAGCCCCTACAGCCCTTCGTAACTCTAAGAATCTCCAGATCCTACAACCCTCCCTAACCCCGTAACCTCCTCCAACTCCCTATTCATGTACCCTTCTCCAGCCCCAACAACCTGCCCTATCTGTCACCTCCTCCAGTCCCCACCTCGCTAACTTCCTCCGGCCCTTACAACCCCACCCAATTCTGTAACTGCCTCTAACCCCTAAAATTCTATCTCCGCAACCTCCTCCAGCCGCTACAACCCTATCTCTGTTGTTAAGTAATGGGTTAAGAGACATTGCAATTAGTTGTCTCATTTATGTTAAGTATCCATTAATTGACAATGATATGTAAAGAGGCTTCAGGTGGCCTCTGTCAGGTGATGTATAGTGAGAGATTTGTGCAAAGGCTGTTGGAAGGAAATAAATGTGTGTTTGTGAAAAAGGAACAGAACTTTAGACTCTTCATATCACAGCAACTAAAACGTCTAACAATTGGTAGCAGAGGATGGTTGCTGTGTAAATGTGAAGGGTTGAAAGATACAACTTTTCCAGATCAAACCAAGGAGTGAGTGAGAAAAGAAAAAAAAAATGGATATATGGCTAAACCGAGGATAAAGATGGCTGGATATGACTATCCTCCCTTATTTCCTGAAAGGGAATCGTACGACCAATGGAGAAGTGCAGTAGTTATGTGGACTAAGGTAACTGCTTTGGGAAAAAGAAAACAAGTTATGGCATTGGCTCTTTCTCTACCATATGGCAGTAAAATCCGAAACAAAATGCTTTCTGAGCTGGAATTGGAAGAGTTAGACTCAGAAGAAGGTCTGGAGACTTTATTACATTATATGGATAAGAGTTATAAGAAAGATGACTTATTAAGTGCGTATGAAGCATGGTCGGATTTTGATAAGTTCCTGAAAATGTAGGATATCTCCATGGAAGACTATATAATGGAATTTGGCAGACTATATAAAAGACTGCAGAAACACAACCTGGAATTTCCACAGTCTGCGTTGGCCTTTAAATTACTTGACTGTGCTAGAGTGAGCAACATGGATAGACTCCTGGTTTTGACAGGAGTTCAGTTTACTGATAAGGATACCTTATTCGAACAGATGACAAAAGCTTTACAAAAGTTTCTGGGGAAACATTCGATTCCGATGGCTCTGATGATCCAAATAGGTCAGCCTGCAATAAGGCAGAATATGGAAGATACACTACTAACAGGATGGCAAAATTGTATGGCTACGAACAGGGCTCAAGACTATAGGAGACCGAGACAAGGAAATTATGAAGACAGAAACCCAGTTAGAACCTACAATGGGAAGATGAACCCCAGAAATGCACGGGGCATGATAAATCGATGTTTTCGATGTGACTCTCAATACCATTATGCTTTCAACTGTCCAACTCGTTATGATAGAGTGTTTGAAGCGACACATGACACAGAAGCGTCAGAAGAGGAAAAAGATAGTGACCAGAAAGAAGGCATTGTCCTATTGACAAGCAGTTTTACGCCGGTAATGAGTGTTGGTTGCAGAATCCTTCAACTGTGCTGAATTGGACAGTGGCTGCACATCAACTGTGTGTGGAATTGACTGGTTAAAATGTTACCTGGACTCCTTGAATGCTGAAAGTCGTAACAAGGTTAAGGAATTTGAAAGTTCCACAAGTTTCAGGTTTGGGGATGATAATACTCTGAAGTCGCTGAAAAGAGTGGTGATCCCTTGCAATATTGCCGGAGTGAATCATTTCATTAGCACGGATGTTGTATCAAGTGAGATACCTTTGCTCCTGAGCAGACCGTCGATGAAGAAAGCACACGTGAAACTGGATATGGAACAGGATAAGGCAACAGTTTTTGGAAAGACGGTGGACTTACAATTTACACAGTCGGGACACTATTGTATTCCATTACTGACAAATAATATTTCAAGTAGAGAGGTTAAGGATGTGTTAATGGCAGTTGAAAATGGGACTTTAGCTGATAAAAAGCTTGTGGTATTAAAACTGCATAGGCAATTTGCACAGCCGTCTCCTCGGAGGCTGAAAATTTTATTAAAGGATGCAGGGGCAAGGGATGACGACTATACTAAACTGATAGAACAGGTTAGTGACCGCTGTGAAGTTTGTAGGAAGTACAGAAGGACACCAGCATGACCGACAGTAACCCTACCTTTGGCCAGGGATTTTAACGACATTGTGGCCATGGACCTTAAGATCTGGGATAAAGCAAATAATATATTTATTTTGCATTTTGTAGATTGAGCAACCAGATTTAGTCAATCAAATTGTACGAAGTAAAGAAAAGAGAGTGATTCTGGATCAAATCGTGGAAAAATGGATAGGGACAGGAATGGGTCCACCGGCAAAATTCCTTACGGACAATGGGGGAGAATTTGCTAATGATGAGTTTAGGGATATGTGTGAAAACATGAATATCAGAGTTATGAATACGGCTGCAGAAAGCCCATTTAGTAATGATGTCTGTGAAAGAAATCATGCTGTCATCGATGACATGCTTCGGAAAATGTTGGCAGATCGACCAAATTGCAGGCTAAATTCAGCTTTAGCATGGCAGTACATGCAAAGAATTCACTGCAGATGGTTGGGGGCTATAGTCCTTATCAATTAGTGTTTGGTAGAAATCCTAAAATTTCGTCCATTTTGGATGACCAGCCTCCAGCTTGGGAGGGGACCACAATTAGCTCTGGTTTTGCGGAACATTTAAATGCATTACATCGCAGTAGAAAAGCTTTTTTGGAAGCAGAAGTCTCTGAAAGAATTCGCAGAGCTTTAAGACATAACGTCCGGCCATCAGATGCCGTTTTTCAGCAAGGAGGCATGGCATACTATAAGAGAGACAATTCTAATGAATGGAAAGGCCCAGGGAAGATCATAGGCATAGATGGCAAGACAATTATTTTGCAACATGGTAATCAAACTGTTAGGGTACATTCATCAAGGATAATGGGTACAGATTACAAAATTTCAAATTTAGACAGAGCAGACAGACATGACGAGGAACCAGAGACATCTGGTAGGCATGTGTTACAGAACTATGAGGACCAATTAACTGATATAGACAGGGTTTCTGTGGAGGAACACAACACTTCTGATGAATTAGACCAGGCCATTTTTCCGAAAGGGCAACTGCCAAAAGTTGGTACAAAAGTGACATACTTGCCTGAAGGGTCTGTTCAATGGAAGGATGCAACTATTATTAGTAGAGCAGGGAAGGCCACTGGAAAGTATAAACATTGGTTGAATGTACAGTATTCAGGGGAAGGGGTCAAGACAATGGATTGGGAAAACGAAGTTCAAAAATGGAGGGCACAGAAACGCAGTGCCAGGTCAGATAGTACATCGGATAGTGAACAGGTCCGCAGGAAAAGGTGGAGAACTATTGAAAGGACATCCCAGAGCAGAAGGGAAAGATCAAGCAGCAGCAGTACAGAACGAGATACCAGGCGAGAGAGGGGATGTAGTTTATCAAGATCTCGGAACATGAGTAAGACTACGAATACTAATAGGAGTAGAAGCCCACATGCACGTGAGATTTTGGTGACTTCAAATAAATTGGATGAAAAAGTGATCAAAGAAGCTAAACAGCAAGAATTGCATAGTTGGAGTGAATTTGGGGTATACGCGGAAGTACCGGATAGGGGACAAAGAGCTCTATCCCACAGATGGATTTGCATGGAAAAGGTTCTTCCGGATGGAACTTATAAGGCAAAGGCCAGGCTTGTGACAAGGGGATTTGAAGAAAACTTAGAAGATCAGGATTTAATGGTAGATTCATCTCCAGCAGGAAAGGTTATTTTAAAGATCTTCTTGGCTCTATTAGCCACAAAGGCATGGGAATTCAAATCTATAGATATAAAAGCTGCCTTTTTGCAGGGGCATCAGCTCCAGACATTTTTCTCCGTCCTCCTAAAGAAGCAGCAAACACAGAAGGGGTACTCTGGAAGTTGAACAAATGTGTATATGGATTAAATGATGCATCTAGAGTCTGGTATTTTTCGGTAAGGTCAGTTTTGTTAAAAGTTAGGCTGTTGCCAGTTGAAAGCAGATCCTGCAATGTTTTACTGGCACTATAAAGGAAATCTTTCTGCATCTTTATGATGCATGTCAATGATTTTATGTGGGGTGGGACTAGTGATTTTGAAGCTATTGTAATCTCTGGTTTGAAGAAAGAATTCAGGGTTGGAAGTCAGGCTTCCGGTGCATTTAAATATATTGGACTGGAAATTGGACAGACTAAGTTAAGGGCAACTTTACGTCAGCAATCTTATTTGGAAAGCATCAGCCCAATAGCAATTAGTCGTGGCCGAGTTTCACAAAAAGACGCAATGGTTTCAAAGATAGAAAAAGAGCAACTGCGAAGTTTAATTGGGCAACTGAACTGGTTAGGTAGACAGACTAGACAGGACGTGAGTTTTGATATCTTAGAGTTGAGTACAAAAATGAACGATCCCAAAGTGGAAGACATAATAAGATCAAATAAAGCGTTGGCCAAACTAAAAATGCAGGAGTGTGTTTTGAAGTTCCCGGTGTTAGGTGACCGTAGGCACTTGAAACTCAGTTTATAGTGATGCGTCCTATGCACATTTATGTGATGGGGTTTCAAGCGCAGGTTTTATAATTTTCCTTTTGGGGAACAATGGTAAATGTTGCCCGCTTGTGTGGGAAACAAAGAAAATAAGAAGAGTGATAAAAAGCACTTTGGCTGCTGAGACGTTAAGCCTTGTAGAGGCGGTGGATATGGCCTTTTATATAAGTATGATATTGACAGAAATTTTGGGATTAAGGGATTTGGGTAATATACCTATTGACTGTCACATTGACAATAAATCCCTGTGGGAAAATGTGCACTCTACAAAAAGTGTCGATGAAAAGAGGTTACGGATAGACATCGCAAGTTTGAAGCAGATGTTGGACAGAGGGGAAATAACAAAAATTAAATGGGTCGACAGGAGCTATCAACTGTCAGACTGTTTTACGAAAAGAGGGGCGAGTTCACAGAAACTTTTGGTATTGTTAATGAAGGGCGCTTGTTTCTGTGACTTTTTTTTCTTCTTTCTCGTCCAAACAAAAAAAGGGGGGGAAATCATGTGTGTGTTTTTGAGTTTCTTGAAATTTTGTTTTCACCTAATTTTTTTTTTCTCCAAGGGGAGACTGTTAAGTAATGGGTTAAGAGACATTGCAATTAGTTGTCTCATTTATGTTAAGTATCCATTAATTGACACTGATATGTAAAGGGACTTCAGGTGGCCTGTCAGGTGATGTATGGTGAGTTTTGTGCAAAGGCTGTTGGAAGGAAATAAATGTGTTTGTGAAAAAGGAACAGAACTTTACTCTTCATATCACAGCAACTAAAACGTCTAACATCTGTAACCTCCTCCAGACCTTACAAACTCTCCCCATCTGTAACCTCCACCAGCCCTGAAAACATTGCCTACGTCTGTAACGTCCCGCAAATCTCTGTATTCCTCCAATTCTGATCTCTCGATCTCCACCACACCTACTCATCCGATTCCATTGCTCAACCATTGGCGGCCGAGCTTTCAGCTGTCTGAAGACCCAAATTCTCTTCCTAAACCTCTCCACTTTTCTCACACACTCTCTCTGTTCCTTTCTGAAAATCCCTCACCTCTTCGCTTATACGTTTCAGGTTCCTTGGGGATGCTGAAGGCACTAACTACAATCCAGTGATGTTGTTTGGTCCTTGAGGGAAACCGATGAGGTTCAAAGGGGAAATTAAATTGAGTATCTGCGAGTAACATTGATGGAACCTAAGCTGGCTCTTCAAGTAAAGGCACTGTGTGGGGCACAGTAGCTAGCACAGTTGCTTCACCGCGCCAGGGTCCCAGTTCGATTCCCGGCTTGGGTCACTGTCTGTGTGGAGTTTGCACATTCTCCCCGTGTCTGCGTGGGTTTCCTCCGGGTGCTCTGGTTTCCTCCCACAGTCCACAGATGTGCAATTTAGGTGGATTGGCCATTCTAAATTGCCCTTAGTGTCCAAAAAGGTTAGAACATAGAAAAATACAGCACAGAACAGGCCCTTCGGCCCACGATGTTGTGCCGAACCGTTGTCCTAGATTAATCATAGATTATCATTGAATTTACAGTGCAGGAGGCCATTCGGCCCATTGAGTCTGCACCGGCTCTTGGAAAGAGCACCCTACCCATAGTCAACACCTCCACCCAACACTAAAGGCAATTTTAGACACTAAGGGCAATTTATCATGGCCAATCCACCTAACCTGCACATCTTTGGACTGTGGGAGGAAACCGGAGCACCCGGAGGAAACCCACGCAGACAACGGGAGGATGTGCAGACTCCACACAGACCTTGACCCAAGCCGGAATCGAACCTGGGACCCTGGAGCTGTGAAGCAATTGTGCTATCCACAATGCTACCATGCTGCCCTTAAGAACAAATAAATCTACACTATATCATTTAACCGTAATCCATGTACCTATCCAATAGCTGCTTGAAGGTCCCTAATGTTTCCGACTCAACTATTCCCACAGGCAGTGCATTCCATGCCCCCACTACTCTCTGGGTAAAGAACCTACCTCTGACATCCCCCCTATATCTTCCACCATTCACCTTAAATTTATGTCCCCTTGTAATGGTTTGTTCCACCCGGGGAAAAAGTCTGTCTATTCTATCTATTCCCCTGATCATCTTATAAACCTCTATCAAGTCGCCCCTCATCCTTCTCTGTTCTAATGAGAAAAGGCCTAGCACCCTCAACCTTTCCTCGTAAGACCTACTCTCCATTCCAGGCAACATTCTGGTAAATCTCCTTTGCACCTTTTCCAAAGCTTCCACATCCTTCCTAAAATGAGGCGACCAGAACTGGTCGGATGGGGTTACTGAGTTATGGGGATAGGGTGGCGGTGTGGGCTTAGGTAGGATGCTCTTTCCAAGGATCGCTGCAGACTCGATGGGCCAAATGGCCTCCTTCTGTACTGTAAATTCTATGATCCCATATTATACCTATAACAAGGTTCGCAATCCCTCCCCGTCCCCTTTAGCTCACCCACTGGAGCCGTCAACTCATTTCGAACACAAAACCATTGTAGCTACAAACCTGTGGCATGTAGAAGGACGTGAACACTGAGGTGAGGTGGGTAGTGCCAGAAACCAGTCACTTGCTTGCACCAGGCAATAACAGTCTACCTTTCACCCATCAGGACGAATGCAAAAATTCCATATTTCACTCTCACCACAATTTACACTCCAGGAGACAAGAGCTCTGATTTGTTGACAGGTCGACTCCAACTTTGCAAGCTGTTGCCATGGGGAATTTAACGGGAACCATAAGGCCCCCGCCCCCCAAAACACCCATGAAACGAAGGCACAAGACTTGAACTTGTTCCTTTTGTTTGTAGAACAGGACACCGACTGTGTTGTGATTGGGCAGCTCTTGCTAAACAATGCTGAGTGCACAAACAGATGCAACAAAAATAAAGTTTTGCGGCATTGCTCACTTATGCTTGCTTGATTCATCAATGCATTGATATGCCCTGTTATACAGGGAAATCCACCCCTACCCCCAAAAAAACTGAGGAGTGGTTGCTGAACAACCCAAGTGCGCTGATGTCTACAAGTGACAACCAATTTTGGATAACCAGTGAAGCTCATGTTGTGGCTGCTATATGTGACAATACGTTGATACGCAGAGACCTGACTTCTGCAAACAAGAGGTACATATTCAAGCCATGTGCCTTTTTTGAATTCCCCGGGTGCTTGGGGGAGCCAGTTGTTACCCCGTCACTTCCTCGGCAGCCAATCGGGCACGCCCAGTAACCAGCCTTCTCTCCCGTAGTGTAGCCTTGCGGGCGGAGTGAGGCGAGGCAAACAGCGAGGGCACTGCGCACCGACGGCGACAGGACACACAAAACAGGTTCGTAGAACAGGCAGACAGGTGGCAAATGCAGTTTAATACTTGTTTTTTTTTTTAGAAAAACGAAAGTGTCGGGCGACGCATTTTGGTAGAAGGGACATTGTAGAGGCAGTACAGATTTGAATGGCACAGTTCTGAAGGGGGTGCGGGGATGGGAGCCTTCAAAGGGGTCACGTCCGTCTGCCTGTCGTAGGTTGCAGGACATGCAGAGAGCGCTGCCGGTGACACTCGCAGGACCTTGTGCTTGGGCTTCATCAACACAAGCACTGGTTCGATCGCAACTAGAGTACTGTGCCTAGTTCTGGTCGCCACACTTTGGGGGGGGGGGGGGGGGGGGGGGAAAGAGTAGGGAATGATTCCAGTGATCCCGAGGGATTTACACAAGTTCAGAGAAGCTGGGCCTTCTCTCTACTGGGGCAGAGATGGAGGGGAGATTATGATGGAGGGGAACAGGATTGACGCAATGTTTCCATTTGGCCCATCTGCTCCTTGCTGATGTTCCACACTCAACACCAACCTGCTCCCTCCCCTGTCACCATTCCTTCCCGTCTCCCTCACTTCATTATCCAGCTCTCCCTCCCTGCACCCCTCCCCCCCCCCCGCTTCAGCACATTGATATGATTCACCCTCAACCCCACTCCTTGTGCTAGCGGGTTCCACATTCCCCCCCCCACCCCCACTCCCTGAGGGGACGAGTTCCACATTCCTCCCTCACTCCCTGTGGGAGCGAGTTCTACATTCCTCTCTCCCTGTGGGAGTGAGATCCACGTTCCCCTCCCACTCCCTGTAGGCGCGAGTTCCAAATTCCCCCCACCCAACTCTTCGAGTAAAGATGTTTTTCCTGAAATTGTCCCATTGGGTTTGTCACCGACTATCTCAAATTGACCATCTCAGGCCACCTCTAGTTCTGGTCTCGCTCGCGAGTGGGAACATCTTCTCTACATTGACCCTATTTAAAGCCCTTTCATCGTCTCAAAGACCCCTCCCCCCACCATCAGCTTGCCCGCCCCTCAGCCTTATCTTTTCGAGAGAAGAGCGCCCCCATCCACTGGGTCTGTTCAATATTTCCTGCTAACTCTGATCCTCTCAGACCAGAACTGTGCTCCGAGTGTGATCTAACCGAGGGATACAGAGACCTGACCTGTGCGCGGTGCTCCAAGCGTGGCCGAATTGCACGATACTGAGACCAGAACGGTGCATGGCGCCCTGAGTGTGGTCTAACCTAGAGATACAGAGACCAGGACTGTACGCAGTGCTCTAGAGTGTGGTCTGACTGGGGTTTATGGAGACCAGAACTGTGCACGGTGCTCCCAGTGTGGTCTAACCCAAGGTATACGAAGGCTGGAACTGCGTACGGTGCTCTGAGTGTTGTCTAACCGGGGGGAAGGAGACTGGAATTGGGTACCCCCTGCTCCTTTCGACATCCTCCCCCCACCCCACCCACTTTAGAATTCAATGTTAACAGAGCAGCATGTGTCCGCGTTGTTTCTCTATGAACAGTGCGGTTTCCGGAGCCAGGTTTCGCACTGGGCCGTATTCATTCGGAATTGACAGCACCGAGGAATGACCGGGAAGGAAGCACCAAATGTTGGAACCGGCCGGGGGTAGGAGTACGCTCGGGCCGCAGTCTTGAGAAGGGATGATGGGTCCTGAGGTCCATGGTTATGATTTTCTCTGTTGAACGGGAGAGGTTAAGCACCCAGCGGGCAAGTCTGGCAGGCAGGGGACGGTGGGAGGTGGGTTGCGGGGGACGCCGGTCAATTGCTGCCATTTCCCAAAGAGGCAGTATGTGTCTGCGTGCGCTCCACGATGCTGGACGACAGGACGTCTGCCCCGGGTGGTGGTGTCGATGTAAGGGGTGGGCTGTCTCTCCCTCTCTCGTTACTTTTCTTCCGTTCTTGTGAGCAGCGAGGGCAAAACCTGCATCGGGAGGGGAGGCAAGAGGGGGGGGGGGGGGGGGGGGGGGGAGAGATTTGAGGAGGCAGAGAGGAAAAGGGTGGGGTAAGTCATTGAGTATTTCAGTGGACATGTAACAGCCCCTCCTGAGAAATCCCAGCGGAAATATCGCAGCCCCTCCCAGTTGATCCCGGCAGAGATATCACAGCCCCTCCCGGGTGATCCCAGCAGGGATATCACCGCCCCTCCCGGGTGATCCCAGCAGGGATATCACAGTCCCTCCCGGGTGATCCCAGCAGGGATATCACAGCCCCTCCCGGGTGATCCCAGCAGGGATATCACAGCCCCTCCCGGGTGATCCCAGCAGTGATATCACAGCCCCTCCCGGGTGATCCCAGCAGGGATATCACAGCCCCTCCCCGGTGATCCCAGCAGTGATATCACAGCCCCTCCCCGGTGATCCCAGCAGGGATATCACAGCCCCTCCCGGGTGATCCCAGCAGGGATATCACAGCCCCTCCCGGTGATCCCAGCAGGGATATCACAGCCCCTCCCCGGTGATCCAGCAGGGATATCACAGCCCCTCCCCGGTGATTCCAGCAGTGATATCACAGCCCCTCCCCGGTGATCCCAGCAGTGATATCACAGCCCCTCCCCGGTGATCCCAGCAGAGATATCACAGCCCCTCCGGGTGATCCCAGCAGAGATATCACAGCCCCTCCCGGGTGATCCCAGCAGGGATATCACAGCCCTAACCCGGTGATCCCAACAGACATATCACAGCCCCTCCAGGTGATCCCAGCAGATATCGCAGCCCCTCCCAAGCGACCCCAGCAGAGATATCTCAGCCCCTCCTGAACGATCCCAGCAAAGATATCTCAGCCCCTCCTGGGTGTTCCCAGCAGAGATATCATAACCCTTCCTGGGTGATCCCAGAAGAGATATCGCAGCCCCTCCTGGGTTATCCAGCA
>NC_092722.1:81457009-81542784 GCF_047496885.1 Scyliorhinus torazame | reverse complement strand
CTGGGTGATCCCAGAAGAGATATCGCAGCCCCTCCTGGGTTATCCCAGCAGAGATATCTCAGACCCTCCCGAATGACCCAGCAGATATCCCAGACTTTTCCGAGGAATCCTAGCAAAGATATCACAGCCACTCCCGAGCAATCCCAGCAGAGATATCACAGCTTGACCCGAGCGATCCCAGCAGAGATATTGCTTCTCATCCCGTGATCCCAGCAGAAAATTCACTGGCCCTCCCAAGGAATCCCAGCAAAGATATCGCAACCTCCCCTTCTCCCCCCAAAGTGATCCAGGCAGAGACAGATCCTGGCTGTAACCCGAGGCTCTCTCACCCCTCGCCGCCCTCTCCTGCCCGAGCAAGAGATATGGGGAGATCCAGGTTCATGACCAGCTGCTTACCATTTCCCCCTGGGCTTCGTGGTGAGGGCCAACACAGGCAAAGTGGAACCCATTCGATGGAGCACTACAGGAGGGAGAGACAGCAAAGGAGTGTAAAGAAAGAAGGGGCGGGGAAGAAAGGGGTGAGACAGAGGTGAGAAAACAGAGTGGGAAGAAAGCGAGGTCGAGAGGGAGAGGGAGAGGGGGGAGAGAGAGGAGGAGAGAGAGGGAGAGAGAGAGAGGGAGACAGAGAGGGAGACAGAGAGGGAGAGAGAGAGGGGGAGAGAGAGGGAGAGAGAGAGAGGGAGTGAGAGAGAGGGAGTGAGAGAGAGGGAGTGAGAAAGAGGGGGGGGGAGAGATGGGGAGAGAGAGGGAGAGAAGGGGGGCGAGAGAGGGGCGAGAGAGAGGGAGGGGGGAAAGGGGGCAAGAGAGAGGGAGGGGGAAAGGGGGCGAGAAGGAGAGAGGGAGAGGGAGAGAGAGGGGCGAGAGAGAGAGAGGGGCGAGAGAGAGAGGGAGGGGGGGCGAGAGAGAGGGAGGGGGAAAGGGGGCGAGAGAGAGGGAGGGGAAAGGGGGCGAGAAGGAGAGAGGGAGAGGGAGAGAGAGGGGCGAGAGAGAGAGAGGGGGCCACAGAGAGGGGGGTGAGAGAGAGAGGGGCGAGAGAGAGAGGGGCGAGAAAGGGAGAGGGGAGCGGGAGAGGAGAGTGGGACAAGCAAAGGGGGATGAAAGAGAGGGAGCGAGAGAGGGAAGGTAGAGGGGAGCGGGAGAGGGGGATAGAGAAAGGGACAGAGCGAGAAAAGAAAGAAAAAGTGTGGAAAGGCAGATGGGGAAAAAGAGGGGGAGAGAGAGATGGGGAGAGGGTTAGGAGAGAGGGGAGAGAGGAGAGAGAGAGAGAGAGAGAGAGGGGGGAGAGAGGGAGAGAGAGGGGGAGAGAGAGAGGGACAGGGGGGAGGAGAGAGGGAAAGAGAAGGGGAGAGAGGGGGAGAGAAAGAGAGGGGAGGGGAGAGAGAGGGGGAGAGAGAGAGGGGGCGAGAGAGATTGAAAGCGAGAGAGGGATGAGAAAGGGATAGAGAGACGGGAAATGAAGAAGGGGAGGAGGGGAGGGGGAAATAAGAGAGGGGGAGAGGGGGAAAGGGAGGGGAAGGAATGAGAGGGATAGAAAGAGGGGAGATACAGATGGAGAGATAGGCACAGATAGAAGGGGAGGGAGAGAGAGAAAGGGATAGAGCGAGGGATAGAGAGGGGGAGAGAGTGACAGATGGAGAGAGAGAAAGGGATAGACAGAGAGGGGAGAGAGAGATAGAGATGCAGAGAAAGAAAGGGATAAAGAGAGAGAGGGGGAGAGAGAGATAGAGATGGAGAGAGAAACGGATAGCGAGAGAAGGGGAAGGGGAGAGAAAGAAAGAGGGGCTCAAGAGAGAGGAGTGGAAAAGCAGAGGGGGGAGAGAGAGGGGGGAAGAGAGGGAGAGGTGGGGGAGGGAGGGAGAGAGAGATAGAGATGGAGAGAAAGGGAGAGGGGCGCAAGAGAGGATAGTGGACAAGCAAAGGGGGATGAAAGAGAGGGAGTGAGAGGGGGAAATGGAGGGGGAGAGGGAGAGGGGGATAGAGAAAGGGACAGTGCGAGAAAAGAAAGAGAAATGTGTGGAAAGGCAGAGGGGGATGGAGAAAAGAGGGGGGTGAGAAAGATGGGGAGAGAAAGATGGGGAGAGAGAGGGGTGGGAGAGAGGGGTGGGAGAGAGGGGTGGGAGAGAGGGGGATGGGAGAGAGGGCTGGGAGAGAGGGGTGGGCGAGAGGGGGGAGCGAGAGGGGGGAGCGAGAGGGGGGAGCAAGAGGGGGGAGCAAGAGGGGGGAGAGAAGGGGGGAGAGAGAGGGGGGAGAGAGAGGGGGGAGAGAGAAGGGGAGAAAGAGGGTGAGAGAAATAGGGAGAGAGGGGGAGAGAGAGAGCAAGAGAGAGGGGAGAAAGAGGGGGTAGGAGAGAAAGGGGGCAAGAAGGGGAGGAAGAGGGGGAGAAAGGGGCAGAAAGTGGGAGGGGGATGGAAAGAGGGGGGAGAAAGAGAATCGGGAATGAGAGAGATCGGTGAGAAAGAGAGAGGAGTGGAAAGACAGGGGGTGAGAGAATGGGAAGGAGAGAGAAGTAGAAAGGGGTGAGAGAGAGAGACCGGAGAGGACCGAGGGAGAGGCAGAGAGATAGAGAGACAGAGAGAGGAAAAGAGAGAGAACAGAAGTGATGGAGATGGGGAGACAGGGAGAGGGGGCACGTGGGAGAGAATGTGGTGAGTGAGGGGCAGGGGGAAGGAGTTGAAAGTAGCAGTTAGTCTGGTGACCAGGCAGTGATTGTAGATTTCCACCTCACCCCACAAACCTGTGTTTACTGAATCAAAAGCGAAGAGCCGGGCCTGTCCGTCACTCCCATCAGCTGTCCCCCACTCTGTCTGTCTCTCTCTCTCTCTCACTCACTCTGTCCGTCCCTCCCTCAGTCTGTCCGACCCTCTCTCACACGCTGCCCGTCGCTCCCTCACTCTGCCCGTCGTTCCCTCACTCCGCCCGTCGCTCCCTCACTCCGCCCGACGTACTCTCACTCCGCCCGGCGTACCCTCACTCCGCCCGTCGCTCCCTCACTCCGCCCGTCGCTCCCTCACTCCGCCCGTCGCTCCCTCACTCCGCTCCCTCACTCTGCCCGTCGCTCCCTCACTCTGCCCATCGCTCCCTCACTCCGCACCCTCACTCCGCCCGTCGCTCCCTCACTCCGCTCCCTCACTCTGCCCGTCGCTCCCTCACTCTGCACCCTCACTCCGCCCGGCGTACCCTCACTCCGCCGGTCGCTCCCTCACTCCGCCTGTCGCTACCTCATTCCGCCCGTCGCTCCCTCACTCCGCCCGTCGCTCCCTCACTCCGCCCGTCATACTCTCACTCCGCCCGTCATACTCTCACTCCGCCCGTCATACTCTCACTCCGCCCGTCATACTCTCACTCCGCCCGTCATACTCTCACTCCGCCCGTCACACCCTCACTCCGCCCGTCGCTCCCTCACTCCGCCCGTCGCTCCCTCACTCCGCCCGGCGTACCCTCACTCCGCCCGTCGTACCCTCACTCCGCCCGTCGCTCCCTCACTCCGCCCGTCGCTCCCTCACTCCGCCCATCGCTCCCTCACTCCGCCCGTCGCTCCCTCACTCTGCCCGTCGCTCCCTCACTCCGCCCGTCGCTCCCTCACTCCGCTCCCTCACTCTGCCTGTCGCTCCCTCACTCCGCCCGTCGCTCCCTCACTCTGCCCGTCGCTCCCTCACTCCGCTCCCACACTCTGCCCGTCGCTTCCTCGCTCCGCTCCCACACTCTGCCCGTTTCTCCCTCACTCGGCTCACTCAGTCTGCCCATCGCTCCCTCACTCCGCTCCCACACTCTGCCCGTATCTCCCTCACTCGGCTCACTCAGTCTGCCCGTCGCTCCCTCATTCCGCCCGTCGCTCCCTCACTCCGCTCCCTCACTCTGCCCGTCGTTCCCTCACTCTGCCCGTTTCTCCCTCACTCCGCTCCCTCACTCTGCCCGTCGCTCCCTCATTCCGCCCGTCGCTCCCTCACTCGGCTCCCTTACTCTGCCCGTTTCTCCCTCACTCCGCTCCCTCACTCTGCCCGTCGCTCCCTCACTCTGCCCGTCGCTCCCTCACTCTGCCCGTCGCTCCCTCACTCTGCCCGTTGCTCCCTCACTCTGCCCGTCGCTCCCTCACTCCGCCCGCCGCTCCCTCACTCTGCCCGTCGCTCCCTCACTCCGCTCCCTCACTGCCCGTTTCTCCCTCACTCCGCTCCCTCACTCTGCCCGTTTCTCCCTCATTCCGCTCCCTCACTCTGCCCGTCGCTCCCTCACTCCGCACCCTCACTATGCCCGTCGCTCCCTCACTCCGCCCGTCGCTCCCTCACTCTGCCCGTCGCTCCCTCACTCTGCCCGTCGCTCCCTCACTCTGCCCGTTGCTCCCTCACTCTGCCCGTCGCTCCCTCACTCCGCCCGCCGCTCCCTCACTCTGCCCGTCGCTCCCTCACTCTGCCCGTCGTACCCTCACTCCGCCGTCGCTCCCTCACTCCGCCCGTCGCACCCTCACTCTGCCCGTCGCTCCCTCACTCTGCCCGTCGCTCCCTCACTCTGCCCGTCGTACCCTCACTCCGCCGTCGCTCCCTCACTCCGCCCGTCGCACCCTCACTCTGCCCGTCGCTCCCTCACTCTGCCCGTCGCTCCCTTACTCTGCCCGTTGCTCCCTCACTCTGCCCGCCGCTCCCTCACTCCGCCCGCCGCTCCCTCACTCCGCTCCCTCACTGCCCGTTTCTCCCTCACTCCGCTCCCTCACTCTGCCCGTTTCTCCCTCATTCCGCTCCCTCACTCTGCCCGTCGCTCCGTCACTCCGCTCCCTCACTCTGCCCGTCGCTCCCTCACTCCGCCCGTCGCTCCCTCACTCTGCCCGTCGCTTCCTCATTCCGCCCGTTTCTCCCTCACCCCGCTCCCTCACTCTGCCCGTCGCTCCCTCACTACGCTCCCTCACTCTGCCCATTTCTCCCTCACTCCGTTCCCTCACTCCACCTGTCGCTCCCTCACTCCGCTCCCTCACTCTGCCCGTTTTTCCCTCACTCTGCCCGTCGCTCCCTCACTCCGCTCCCTCACTCTGCCCGTCGCTCCCTCATTCCGCCCGTCGCTCCCTCACTCCGCTCCCTCACTCTGCCTGTCGCTCCCTCGCTCTGCCCGTCGCTCCCTCACTCTGCCCGTCGTTCCCTCACTCCGCTCCCTCACTCCGTCTGTCGCTCCCACACTCCGCCCGTCGCTCCCTCACTCCGCTCCCTCACTCTGCCTGTCGCTCCCTCGCTCTGCCCGTCGCTCCCTCACTCTGCCCGTCGTTCCCTCACTCCGCTCCCTCACTCCGTCTGTCGCTCCCACACTCTGCCCGTTTCTCCCTCACTCTGCCCGCCGCTCCCTCATTCCGCCCGTCGCTCCCTCACTCCGCTCCCTCAGTCTGCCCATTTCTCCCTCACTCCGCTCCCTCACTCTGCCCGTCGCTCCCTCATTCCGCCCGTCGCGCCCTCACTCCGCCCGCCGCTCCCTCATTCCGCCCGTCGCTCCCTCACTCCGCTCCCTCAGTCTGCCCATTTCTCCCTCACTCCGCTCCCTCACTCTGCCCGTCTCTCCCTCATTCCGCCCATCGCTCCCGCACTCCGCTCCCTCACTCTGCCCATTTCTCCCTCACTCCGCTCCCTCACTCTGCCCGTCTCTCCCTCACTCCGCTCCCTCACTCTGCCCGTCTCTCCCTCACTCTGCCCGTCGCTCCCTCACTCTGCTCCCTCACTCTGCCCATTTCTCCCTCACTCTGCCCATCGCTCCCTCACTCTGCTCCCTCACTCTGCCTATTTCTCCCTCACTCCGCTCCCTCACTCTGCCCGTTTTTCCCTCACTCCGCCCGTCGCTCCCTCACTCTGTTCATCGCTCCCTCACTCCGCTCCCTCACTCTGCCCGTCGCTCCCTCACTCCGCCCGTCGCTCCCTCACTCCGCTCCCTCACTCTGCCTGTCGCTCCCTCGCTCTGCCCGTCGCTCCCTCATTCCGCCCGTCGCTCCCTCACTCCGCTCCCTCACTCTGCCCGTCGTTCCCTCACTCTGCCCGTTTCTCCCTCACTCCGCTCCCTCACTCTGCCCATCGCTCCCTCATTCCGCCCGTCGCTCCCTCACTCGGCTCCCTTACTCTGCCCGTTTCTCCCTCACTCCGCTCCCTCACTCTGCCCGTCGCTCCCTCACTCTGCCCGTCGCTCCCTCACTCTGCCCGTTGCTCCCTCACTCTGCCCGTTGCTCCCTCACTCTGCCCGTCGCTCCCTCACTCCGCCCGCCGCTCCCTCACTCTGCCCGTCGCTCCCTCACTCCGCTCCCTCACTGCCCGTTTCTCCCTCACTCCGCTCCCTCACTCTGCCCGTTTCTCCCTCATTCCGCTCCCTCACTCTGCCCGTCGCTCCCTCACTCCGCACCCTCACTATGCCCGTCGCTCCCTCACTCTGCCCGTCGCTCCCTCACTCTGCCCGTCGCTCCCTCACTCTGCCCGTTGCTCCCTCACTCTGCCCGTCGCTCCCTCACTCCGCCCGCCGCTCCCTCACTCTGCCCGTCGCTCCCTCACTCTGCCCGTCGTACCCTCACTCCGCCGTCGCTCCCTCACTCCGCCCGTCGCACCCTCACTCTGCCCGTCGCTCCCTCACTCTGCCCGTCGCTCCCTCACTCTGCCCGTCGCTCCCTCACTCTGCCCGTTGCTCCCTCACTCTGCCCGCCGCTCCCTCACTCCGCCCGCCGCTCCCTCACTCCGCTCCCTCACTGCCCGTTTCTCCCTCACTCCGCTCCCTCACTCTGCCCGTTTCTCCCTCATTCCGCTCCCTCACTCTGCCCGTCGCTCCGTCACTCCGCTCCCTCACTCTGCCCGTCGCTCCCTCACTCCGCCCGTCGCTCCCTCACTCTGCCCGTCGCTTCCTCATTCCGCCCGTTTCTCCCTCACCCCGCTCCCTCACTCTGCCCGTCGCTCCCTCACTACGCTCCCTCACTCTGCCCATTTCTCCCTCACTCCGCTCCCTCACTCCACCTGTCGCTCCCTCACTCCGCTCCCTCACTCTGCCCGTTTTTCCCTCACTCTGCCCGTCGCTCCCTCACTCCGCTCCCTCACTCTGCCCGTCGCTCCCTCACTCCGCCCGTCGCTCCCTCACTCCGCTCCCTCACTCTGCCTGTCGCTCCCTCGCTCTGCCCGTCGCTCCCTCACTCTGCCCGTCGTTCCCTCACTCCGCTCCCTCACTCCGTCTGTCGCTCCCACACTCCGCCCGTCGCTCCCTCACTCCGCTCCCTCACTCTGCCTGTCGCTCCCTCGCTCTGCCCGTCGCTCCCTCACTCTGCCCGTCGTTCCCTCACTCCGCTCCCTCACTCCGTCTGTCGCTCCCACACTCTGCCCGTTTCTCCCTCACTCTGCCCGCCGCTCCCTCATTCCGCCCGTCGCTCCCTCACTCCGCTCCCTCAGTCTGCCCATTTCTCCCTCACTCCGCTCCCTCACTCTGCCCGTCGCTCCCTCATTCCGCCCGTCGCGCCCTCACTCCGCCCGCCGCTCCCTCATTCCGCCCGTCGCTCCCTCACTCCGCTCCCTCAGTCTGCCCATTTCTCCCTCACTCCGCTCCCTCACTCTGCCCGTCTCTCCCTCATTCCGCCCATCGCTCCCGCACTCCGCTCCCTCACTCTGCCCATTTCTCCCTCACTCCGCTCCCTCACTCTGCCCGTCTCTCCCTCACTCTGCCCGTCTCTCCCTCACTCCGCTCCCTCACTCTGCCCGTCTCTCCCTCACTCTGCCCGTCGCTCCCTCACTCTGCTCCCTCACTCTGCCCATTTCTCCCTCACTCTGCCCATCGCTCCCTCACTCTGCTCCCTCACTCTGCCTATTTCTCCCTCACTCCGCTCCCTCACTCTGCCCGTTTTTCCCTCACTCCGCCCGTCGCTCCCTCACTCTGTTCATCGCTCCCTCACTCCGCTCCCTCACTCCGCTCCCTCACTCTGCCCGTCGCTCCCTCACTCCGCCCGTCGCTCCCTCACTCCGCTCCCTCACTCTGCCTGTCGCTCCCTCGCTCTGCCCGTCGCTCCCTCACTCTGCCCGTCGTTCCCTCACTCCGCTCCCTCACTCCGTCTGTCGCTCCCACACTCCGCCCGTCGCTCCCTCACTCCGCACCCTCACTCTGCCTGTCGCTCCCTCGCTCTGCCCATCGCTCCCTCACTCTGCCCGTCGCTCCCTCACTCCGCTCCCTCACTCCGTCTGTCGCTCCCTCGCTCTGCCCGTCGCTCCCTCACTCCGCTCGTCGCTCCCTCACTCCGCCCGTCGTTCCCTCACTCCGCTCCCTCACTCCGTCTGTCGCTCCCTCACTCTGCCCGTCGGTCCCTCATTCCGCCCGTCGCTCCCTCACTCCGCTCCCTCACTCTGCCCGTCGCTCCCTCATTCCGCCCGTCGTTCCCTCACTCCGCTCCCTCACTTCGTCTGTCGCTCCCTCACTCTGCCCGTCGGTCCCTCATTCCGCCCGTCGCTCCCTCACTCCGCTCCCTCACTGTGTGTGTCGCTCCCTCACTCCGCTCCATCACTCTGCCCGTAGCTCCCTCACTCCGCCCGTCGCTCCTTCACTCCGTCTGTCGCTCCCTCACTCCGCTCCCTCACTCTGTGTGTCGCTCCCTCACTCCGCTCCATCACTCTGCCCGTAGCTCCCTCACTCCGCCCGTCGCTCCCTCACTCCGTCTGTCGTTCCCTCACTCTGCCTGTCGCTCCCTCACTCCGCTCCCTCACTCTGTGTGTCGCTCCCTCACTCTGCTCCCTCACTCTGTGTGTCGCTCCCTCACTCCGCTCCCTCACTCTGCCCGTCGCTCCCTCACTCTGCCCGTCACTCCCTCACTCCGCCCGTCGCTCCCTCACTCCACCTGTCGCTCCCTCACTCCGCACCCTAACTCTGCCCGTCGCTCCCTCACTCTGCCCGTCGCTCCCTGATTCCACCCGTCGCTCCCTCACTCTGCCTGTCGCTCCCTCACTCCGCCCATCGCGCCCTCACTCTGCCCTTCGCTCCCTCACTCTGCCCTTCGCTCCCTCACTCCGCACCCTCACTCTGCCCGTCGCTCCCTCACTCTGCCCGTCGCTCCCTCACACCGCCCGTCGCTCCCTCACTCTGCCTGTCGCTCCCTCACTCCGCCCATCGCGCCCTCACTCCGCCCTTCGCTCCCTCACTCTGCCCGTCGCTCCCTCACTTCGCCTGTCGCTCCCTCACTCCGCTCCCTCACTCTGCCCTTCGCTCCCTCACTCCGCACCCTCACTCTGCCCGTCGCTCCCTCACTCCGCCCTTCGCTCCCTCACTCTGCCCGTCACTCCCTCACTTCGCCTGTCGCTCCCTCACTCCGCTCCCTCACTCCGCCCATCGCGCCCTCACTCCGCTCTTCGCTCCCTCACTCTGCCCGTCGCTCCCTCACTCCGCTCCCTCACTTCGCCTGTCGCTCCCTCACTCCGCAGCCTCACTCTGCCTATCGCTCCCTCACTCCGCACCCTCACTCTGCCTGTCGCTCCCTCACTCCGCCCGTCGCTCCCTCACTCCACCCGTCGCTCCCTCACTCCGCCCGTCGATCCCTCACTCCGCCCGTCGATCCCTCACTCCGCCCGTCGCTCCCTCACTCCGCCCGTCGCTCCCTCACTCCGCCCGTCATACTCTCACTTCGCCCGTCATACTCTCACTCCGCCCGTCGCTGCCTCACTCTGCCCGTCGCTCCCTCACTCCGCCCGTCGCTCCCTCACTCTGCCCGTCGCTCCCTCACTCTGCCCGTCGCTCCCTCACTCCGCCTGTTTCTCCCTCACTCTGCTCCCTCACTCTGCCCGTTTTTCCCTCACTCTGCCCGTCGCTCCCTCACTCTGCTCCCTCACTATGCCCGTCGCTCCCTCATTCCGCCCGTCGCTCCCTCACTCTGCCCGTTTCTCCCTCACTCCGCTCCCTCACTCTGCCCGTCGCTCCCTCATTCCGCCCGTCGCTCCCTCACTCCGCTCCCTCACTCTGCCCATTTCTCGCTCACTCCGCTCCCTCACTCCGCCCGTCGCTCCCTCACTCCGCTCCCTCATTCCACCCGTCGCTCCCTCACTCCGCTCCCTCACTCTGCCCGTCGCTCCCTCATTCCGCCCGTCGCTCCCTCACTCCGCTCCCTCACTTTGCCCGTCGCTCCCTCACTCCGCCCATCGCGCCCTCACTCCGCCCTTCGCTCCCTCACTCTGCCCGTCGCTCCCTCACTTCGCCTGTCGCTCCCTCACTCCGCTCCCTCACTCTGCCCTTCGCTCCCTCACTCCGCACCCTCACTCTGCCCGTCGCTCCCTCACTCCGCGCTTCGCTCCCTCACTCTGCCCGTCGCTCCCTCACTCCGCCCTTCGCTCCCTCACTCTGCCCGTCGCTCCCTCACTCCGCCCGTCGGTCCCTCACTCCGCTCCCTCACTTCGCCTGTCGCTCCCTCACTCCGCACCCTCACTCTGCCTATCGCTCTCACTCCGCACCCTCACTCTGCCTGTCGCTCCCTCACTCCGCCCGTCGTACCCTCACTCCGCCCGTCGCTCCCTCACTCCGCCCGTTGCTCCCTCACTCCGCCCGTCGCTCCCTCACTCCGCCCGTCGCTCCCTCACTCCGCCCGTCGCTCCCTCACTCCGCCCGTCATACTCTCACTTCGCCCGTCATACTCTCACTCCGCCCGTCGCTGCCTCACTCTGCCCGTCGCTCCCTCACTCCGCCCGTCGCTCCCTCACTCCGCCCGTCGCTCCCTCACTCCGCCCGTTTCTCCCTCACTCTGCTCCCTCACTCTGCCCGTCGCTCCCTCACTCTGCCCGTTTTTCCCTCACTCTGCCCGTCGCTCCCTCACTCTGCTCCCTCACTATGTCCGTCGCTCCCTCATTCCGCCCGTCGCTCCCTCACTATGCCCGTTTCTCCCTCACTCCGCTCCCTCACTCTGCCCATCGCTCCCTCATTCCACCCGTCGCTCCCTCACTCCGCTCCCTCACTCTGCCCATTTTTCGCTCACTCCGCTCCCTCACTCTGCCCGTCGCTCCCTCATTCCGCCCGTCGCTCCCTCACTCCGCTCCCTCACTCTGCCCGTCGCTCCCTCATTCCGCCCGTCGCTCCCTCACTCCGCTCCCTCACTTCGCCTGTCGCTCCCTCACTCCGCAGCCTCACTCTGCCTATCGCTCCCTCACTCCGCACCCTCACTCTGCCTGTCGCTCCCTCACTCCGCCCGTCGCTCCCTCACTCCACCCGTCGCTCCCTCACTCCGCCCGTCGATCCCTCACTCCGCCCGTCGATCCCTCACTCCGCCCGTCGCTCCCTCACTCCGCCCGTCGCTCCCTCACTCCGCCCGTCATACTCTCACTTCGCCCGTCATACTCTCACTCCGCCCGTCGCTGCCTCACTCTGCCCGTCGCTCCCTCACTCCGCCCGTCGCTCCCTCACTCTGCCCGTCGCTCCCTCACTCTGCCCGTCGCTCCCTCACTCCGCCCGTTTCTCCCTCACTCTGCTCCCTCACTCTGCCCGTTTTTCCCTCACTCTGCCCGTCGCTCCCTCACTCTGCTCCCTCACTATGCCCGTCGCTCCCTCATTCCGCCCGTCGCTCCCTCACTCTGCCCGTTTCTCCCTCACTCCGCTCCCTCACTCTGCCCGTCGCTCCCTCATTCCGCCCGTCGCTCCCTCACTCCGCTCCCTCACTCTGCCCATTTCTCGCTCACTCCGCTCCCTCACTCCGCCCGTCGCTCCCTCACTCCGCTCCCTCATTCCACCTGTCGCTCCCTCACTCCGCTCCCTCACTCTGCCCGTCGCTCCCTCATTCCGCCCGTCGCTCCCTCACTCCGCTCCCTCACTTTGCCCGTCGCTCCCTCACTCCGCCCATCGCGCCCTCACTCCGCCCTTCGCTCCCTCACTCTGCCCGTCGCTCCCTCACTTCGCCTGTCGCTCCCTCACTCCGCTCCCTCACTCTGCCCTTCGCTCCCTCACTCCGCACCCTCACTCTGCCCGTCGCTCCCTCACTCCGCGCTTCGCTCCCTCACTCTGCCCGTCGCTCCCTCACTCCGCCCTTCGCTCCCTCACTCTGCCCGTCGCTCCCTCACTCCGCCCGTCGGTCCCTCACTCCGCTCCCTCACTTCGCCTGTCGCTCCCTCACTCCGCACCCTCACTCTGCCTATCGCTCTCACTCCGCACCCTCACTCTGCCTGTCGCTCCCTCACTCCGCCCGTCGTACCCTCACTCCGCCCGTCGCTCCCTCACTCCGCCCGTTGCTCCCTCACTCCGCCCGTCGCTCCCTCACTCCGCCCGTCGCTCCCTCACTCCGCCCGTCGCTCCCTCACTCCGCCCGTCATACTCTCACTTCGCCCGTCATACTCTCACTCCGCCCGTCGCTGCCTCACTCTGCCCGTCGCTCCCTCACTCCGCCCGTCGCTCCCTCACTCCGCCCGTCGCTCCCTCACTCCGCCCGTTTCTCCCTCACTCTGCTCCCTCACTCTGCCCGTCGCTCCCTCACTCTGCCCGTTTTTCCCTCACTCTGCCCGTCGCTCCCTCACTCTGCTCCCTCACTATGTCCGTCGCTCCCTCATTCCGCCCGTCGCTCCCTCACTATGCCCGTTTCTCCCTCACTCCGCTCCCTCACTCTGCCCATCGCTCCCTCATTCCACCCGTCGCTCCCTCACTCCGCTCCCTCACTCTGCCCATTTTTCGCTCACTCCGCTCCCTCACTCTGCCCGTCGCTCCCTCATTCCGCCCGTCGCTCCCTCACTCCGCTCCCTCACTCTGCCCGTCGCTCCCTCATTCCGCCCGTCGCTCCCTCACTCCGCTCCCTCACTTTGCCCGTCGCTCCCTCACTCTGCTCCCTCACTCTGCCCATTTCTCCCTCACTCCGCCCGTTTTTCTCTCACTCCACTCCCTCACTCTGCCCGTCGCTCCCTCACTCTGCTCCCTCACTCTGCCTATTTCTCCCTCACTCCGCTCCCTCACTCTGCCCGTTTTTCCCTCATTCCGCTCCCTCACTCTGCCCGTCACTCCCTCACTCTGCCCGTCGCTCCCTCACTCCGCTCCCTCACTCTGCCTGTCGCTCCCTCACTCCGCTTCCTCACTGTGCCCGTCGCTCCCTCACTCTGTTCATCGCTCCCTCACTCCGCTCCCTCACTCTGCCCGTCGCTCCATCACTCCGCCCGTCGCTCCCTCACTCCGCTCCCTCACTCTGCCTGTCGCTCCCTCACTCCGCTTCCTCACTGTGCCCGTCGCTCCCTCACTCTGCCCGTAGCTCCCTCACTCCGCCCGTCGCTCCCTCACGCCGTCTGTCGCTCCCTCAATCTGCCCGTCGTTCCCTCACTCTGCCTGTCGCTCCCTCACCCGGCCCGTCGCTCCCTCACTCCGCCCGTCGCTCCCTCACTCCGCCCGTCGCTCCCTCACTCCGCCCGTCGCTCTGTGTGTCGCTCCCTCACTCCGCTCCCTCACTCTGCCCATCGCTCCCTCACTCTGCCCGTCACTCCCTCATTCCGCCCGTCGCTCCCTCACTCCACCTGTCGCTCCCTCACTCCGCACCCTCACTCTGCCCGTCGCTCCCTCACTCTGCCCGTCGCTCCCTCACTCTGCCCGTCGCTCCCTCACTCTGCCCGTCGCTCCCTCACTCTGCCCGTCGCTCCCTCACTCCGCCCGTCGCTCCCTCACTCCGCCCATCGCGCCCTCACTCCGCACCCTCACTCTGCCCGTCGCTCCCTCACTCTGCCCGTCGCTCCCTCACTCTGCCCGTCGCTCCCTCACTCTGCCCGCCGCTCCCTCACTCTGCCCGTTGCTCCCTCACTCCGCTCCCTCACTGCCCGTTTCTCCCTCACTCCGCTCCCTCACTCTGCCCGTTTCTCCCTCATTCCGCTCCCTCACTCTGCCCGTCGCTCCCTCACTCCGCACCCTCACTATGCCCGTCGCTCCCTCACTCCGCCCGTCGCTCCCTCACTCTGCCCGTCGCTCCCTCACTCTGCCCGTCGCTCCCTCACTCTGCCCGTTGCTCCCTCACTCTGCCCGTCGCTCCCTCACTCCGCCCGCCGCTCCCTCACTCTGCCCGTCGCTCCCTCACTCTGCCCGTCGTACCCTCACTCCGCCGTCGCTCCCTCACTCCGCCCGTCGCACCCTCACTCTGCGCGTCGCTCCTTCACTCTGCCCGTCGCTCCCTCACTCTGCCCGTCGCTCCCTCACTCTGCCCGTTGCTCCCTCACTCTGCCCGCCGCTCCCTCACTCCGCCCGCCGCTCCCTCACTCCGCTCCCTCACTGCCCGTTTCTCCCTCACTCCGCTCCCTCACTCTGCCCGTTTCTCCCTCATTCCGCTCCCTCACTCTGCCCGTCGCTCCGTCACTCCGCTCCCTCACTCTGCCCGTCGCTCCCTCACTCCGCCCGTCGCTCCCTCGCTCTGCCCGTCGCTTCCTCATTCCGCCCGTTTCTCCCTCACCCCGCTCCCTCACTCTGCCCGTCGCTCCCTCACTACGCTCCCTCACTTTGCCCATTTCTCCCTCACTCCGCTCCCTCACTCCACCTGTCGCTCCCTCACTCCGCTCCCTCACTCTGCCCGTTTTTCCCTCACTCTGCCCGTCGCTCCCTCACTCCGCTCCCTCACTCTGCCCGTCGCTCCCTCATTCCGCCCGTCGCTCCCTCACTCCGCTCCCTCACTCTGCCTGTCGCTCCCTCGCTCTGCCCGTCGCTCCCTCACTCTGCCCGTCGTTCCCTCACTCCGCTCCCTCACTCCGTCTGTCGCTCCCACACTCCGCCCGTCGCTCCCTCACTCCGCTCCCTCACTCTGCCTGTCGCTCCCTCGCTCTGCCCGTCGCTCCCTCACTCTGCCCGTCGTTCCCTCACTCCGCTCCCTCACTCCGTCTGTCGCTCCCACACTCTGCCCGTTTCTCCCTCAGTCTGCCCGCCGCTCCCTCATTCCGCCCGTCGCTCCCTCACTCCGCTCCCTCAGTCTGCCCATTTCTCCCTCACTCCGCTCCCTCACTCTGCCCGTCGCTCCTTCATTCCGCCCGTCGCGCCCTCACTCCGCCCGCCGCTCCCTCATTCCGCCCGTCGCTCCCTCACTCCGCTCCCTCAGTCTGCCCATTTCTCCCTCACTCCGCTCCCTCACTCTGCCCGTCTCTCCCTCATTCCGCCCATCGCTCCCGCACTCCGTTCCCTCACTCTGCCCATTTCTCCCTCACTCCGCTCCCTCACTCTGCCCGTCTCTCCCTCACTCTGCCCGTCTCTCCCTCACTCCGCTCCCTCACTCTGCCCGTCTCTCCCTCACTCTGCCCGTCGCTCCCTCACTCTGCTCCCTCACTCTGCCCATTTCTCCCTCACTCTGCCCATCGCTCCCTCACTCTGCTCCCTCACTCTGCCTATTTCTCCCTCACTCCGCTCCCTCACTCTGCCCGTTTTTCCCTCACTCCGCCCGTCGCTCCCTCACTCTGTTCATCGCTCCCTCACTCCGCTCCCTCACTCTGCCCGTCGCTCCCTCACTCTGCCCGTCGTTCCCTCACTCCGCTCCCTCACTCCGTCTGTCGCTCCCACACTCCGCCCGTCGCTCCCTCACTCCGCACCCTCACTCTGCCTGTCGCTCCCTCGCTCTGCCCATCGCTCCCTCACTCTGCCCGTCGCTCCCTCACTCCGCTCCCTCACTCCGTCTGTCGCTCCCTCGCTCTGCCCGTCGCTCCCTCACTCCGCTCGTCGCTCCCTCACTCCGCCCGTCGTTCCCTCACTCCGCTCCCTCACTCCGTCTGTCGCTCCCTCACTCTGCCCGTCGGTCCCTCATTCCGCCCGTCGCTCCCTCACTCCGCTCCCTCACTCTGCCCGTCGCTCCCTCATTCCGCCCGTCGTTCCCTCACTCCGCTCCCTCACTTCGTCTGTCGCTCCCTCACTCTGCCCGTCGGTCCCTCATTCCGCCCGTCGCTCCCTCACTCCGCTCCCTCACTGTGTGTGTCGCTCCCTCACTCCGCTCCATCACTCTGCCCGTCGCTCCCTCACTCCGCCCGTCGCTCCCTCGCTCTGCCCGTCGCTTCCTCATTCCGCCCGTTTCTCCCTCACCCCGCTCCCTCACTCTGCCCGTCGCTCCCTCACTACGCTCCCTCACTTTGCCCATTTCTCCCTCACTCCGCTCCCTCACTCCACCTGTCGCTCCCTCACTCCGCTCCCTCACTCTGCCCGTTTTTCCCTCACTCTGCCCGTCGCTCCCTCACTCCGCTCCCTCACTCTGCCCGTCGCTCCCTCATTCCGCCCGTCGCTCCCTCACTCCGCTCCCTCACTCTGCCTGTCGCTCCCTCGCTCTGCCCGTCGCTCCCTCACTCTGCCCGTCGTTCCCTCACTCCGCTCCCTCACTCCGTCTGTCGCTCCCACACTCCGCCCGTCGCTCCCTCACTCCGCTCCCTCACTCTGCCTGTCGCTCCCTCGCTCTGCCCGTCGCTCCCTCACTCTGCCCGTCGTTCCCTCACTCCGCTCCCTCACTCCGTCTGTCGCTCCCACACTCTGCCCATTTCTCCCTCACTCCGCCCGTTTTTCTCTCACTCCACTCCCTCACTCTGCCCGTCGCTCCCTCACTCCGCTCCCTCACTCTGCCCATTTTTCGCTCACTCCGCTCCCTCACTCTGCCCGTCGCTCCCTCATTCCGCCCGTCGCTCCCTCACTCCGCTCCCTCACTCTGCCCGTCGCTCCCTCATTCCGCCCGTCGCTCCCTCACTCCGCTCCCTCACTTTGCCCGTCGCTCCCTCACTCTGCTCCCTCACTCTGCCCATTTCTCCCTCACTCCGCCCGTTTTTCTCTCACTCCACTCCCTCACTCTGCCCGTCGCTCCCTCACTCTGCTCCCTCACTCTGCCTATTTCTCCCTCACTCCGCTCCCTCACTCTGCCCGTTTTTCCCTCATTCCGCTCCCTCACTCTGCCCGTCACTCCCTCACTCTGCCCGTCGCTCCCTCACTCCGCTCCCTCACTCTGCCTGTCGCTCCCTCACTCCGCTTCCTCACTGTGCCCGTCGCTCCCTCACTCTGTTCATCGCTCCCTCACTCCGCTCCCTCACTCTGCCCGTCGCTCCATCACTCCGCCCGTCGCTCCCTCACTCCGCTCCCTCACTCTGCCTGTCGCTCCCTCACTCCGCTTCCTCACTGTGCCCGTCGCTCCCTCACTCTGCCCGTAGCTCCCTCACTCCGCCCGTCGCTCCCTCACGCCGTCTGTCGCTCCCTCAATCTGCCCGTCGTTCCCTCACTCTGCCTGTCGCTCCCTCACCCGGCCCGTCGCTCCCTCACTCCGCCCGTCGCTCCCTCACTCCGCCCGTCGCTCCCTCACTCCGCCCGTCGCTCTGTGTGTCGCTCCCTCACTCCGCTCCCTCACTCTGCCCATCGCTCCCTCACTCTGCCCGTCACTCCCTCATTCCGCCCGTCGCTCCCTCACTCCACCTGTCGCTCCCTCACTCCGCACCCTCACTCTGCCCGTCGCTCCCTCACTCTGCCCGTCGCTCCCTCACTCTGCCCGTCGCTCCCTCACTCTGCCCGTCGCTCCCTCACTCTGCCCGTCGCTCCCTCACTCCGCCCGTCGCTCCCTCACTCCGCCCATCGCGCCCTCACTCCGCACCCTCACTCTGCCCGTCGCTCCCTCACTCTGCCCGTCGCTCCCTCACTCTGCCCGTCGCTCCCTCACTCTGCCCGCCGCTCCCTCACTCTGCCCGTTGCTCCCTCACTCCGCTCCCTCACTGCCCGTTTCTCCCTCACTCCGCTCCCTCACTCTGCCCGTTTCTCCCTCATTCCGCTCCCTCACTCTGCCCGTCGCTCCCTCACTCCGCACCCTCACTATGCCCGTCGCTCCCTCACTCCGCCCGTCGCTCCCTCACTCTGCCCGTCGCTCCCTCACTCTGCCCGTCGCTCCCTCACTCTGCCCGTTGCTCCCTCACTCTGCCCGTCGCTCCCTCACTCCGCCCGCCGCTCCCTCACTCTGCCCGTCGCTCCCTCACTCTGCCCGTCGTACCCTCACTCCGCCGTCGCTCCCTCACTCCGCCCGTCGCACCCTCACTCTGCGCGTCGCTCCTTCACTCTGCCCGTCGCTCCCTCACTCTGCCCGTCGCTCCCTCACTCTGCCCGTTGCTCCCTCACTCTGCCCGCCGCTCCCTCACTCCGCCCGCCGCTCCCTCACTCCGCTCCCTCACTGCCCGTTTCTCCCTCACTCCGCTCCCTCACTCTGCCCGTTTCTCCCTCATTCCGCTCCCTCACTCTGCCCGTCGCTCCGTCACTCCGCTCCCTCACTCTGCCCGTCGCTCCCTCACTCCGCCCGTCGCTCCCTCGCTCTGCCCGTCGCTTCCTCATTCCGCCCGTTTCTCCCTCACCCCGCTCCCTCACTCTGCCCGTCGCTCCCTCACTACGCTCCCTCACTTTGCCCATTTCTCCCTCACTCCGCTCCCTCACTCCACCTGTCGCTCCCTCACTCCGCTCCCTCACTCTGCCCGTTTTTCCCTCACTCTGCCCGTCGCTCCCTCACTCCGCTCCCTCACTCTGCCCGTCGCTCCCTCATTCCGCCCGTCGCTCCCTCACTCCGCTCCCTCACTCTGCCTGTCGCTCCCTCGCTCTGCCCGTCGCTCCCTCACTCTGCCCGTCGTTCCCTCACTCCGCTCCCTCACTCCGTCTGTCGCTCCCACACTCCGCCCGTCGCTCCCTCACTCCGCTCCCTCACTCTGCCTGTCGCTCCCTCGCTCTGCCCGTCGCTCCCTCACTCTGCCCGTCGTTCCCTCACTCCGCTCCCTCACTCCGTCTGTCGCTCCCACACTCTGCCCGTTTCTCCCTCAGTCTGCCCGCCGCTCCCTCATTCCGCCCGTCGCTCCCTCACTCCGCTCCCTCAGTCTGCCCATTTCTCCCTCACTCCGCTCCCTCACTCTGCCCGTCGCTCCTTCATTCCGCCCGTCGCGCCCTCACTCCGCCCGCCGCTCCCTCATTCCGCCCGTCGCTCCCTCACTCCGCTCCCTCAGTCTGCCCATTTCTCCCTCACTCCGCTCCCTCACTCTGCCCGTCTCTCCCTCATTCCGCCCATCGCTCCCGCACTCCGTTCCCTCACTCTGCCCATTTCTCCCTCACTCCGCTCCCTCACTCTGCCCGTCTCTCCCTCACTCTGCCCGTCTCTCCCTCACTCCGCTCCCTCACTCTGCCCGTCTCTCCCTCACTCTGCCCGTCGCTCCCTCACTCTGCTCCCTCACTCTGCCCATTTCTCCCTCACTCTGCCCATCGCTCCCTCACTCTGCTCCCTCACTCTGCCTATTTCTCCCTCACTCCGCTCCCTCACTCTGCCCGTTTTTCCCTCACTCCGCCCGTCGCTCCCTCACTCTGTTCATCGCTCCCTCACTCCGCTCCCTCACTCTGCCTGTCGCTCCCTCGCTCTGCCCGTCGCTCCCTCACTCTGCCCGTCGTTCCCTCACTCCGCTCCCTCACTCCGTCTGTCGCTCCCACACTCCGCCCGTCGCTCCCTCACTCCGCACCCTCACTCTGCCTGTCGCTCCCTCGCTCTGCCCATCGCTCCCTCACTCTGCCCGTCGCTCCCTCACTCCGCTCCCTCACTCCGTCTGTCGCTCCCTCGCTCTGCCCGTCGCTCCCTCACTCCGCTCGTCGCTCCCTCACTCCGCCCGTCGTTCCCTCACTCCGCTCCCTCACTCCGTCTGTCGCTCCCTCACTCTGCCCGTCGGTCCCTCATTCCGCCCGTCGCTCCCTCACTCCGCTCCCTCACTCTGCCCGTCGCTCCCTCATTCCGCCCGTCGTTCCCTCACTCCGCTCCCTCACTTCGTCTGTCGCTCCCTCACTCTGCCCGTCGGTCCCTCATTCCGCCCGTCGCTCCCTCACTCCGCTCCCTCACTGTGTGTGTCGCTCCCTCACTCCGCTCCATCACTCTGCCCGTCGCTCCCTCACTCCGCCCGTCGCTCCCTCGCTCTGCCCGTCGCTTCCTCATTCCGCCCGTTTCTCCCTCACCCCGCTCCCTCACTCTGCCCGTCGCTCCCTCACTACGCTCCCTCACTTTGCCCATTTCTCCCTCACTCCGCTCCCTCACTCCACCTGTCGCTCCCTCACTCCGCTCCCTCACTCTGCCCGTTTTTCCCTCACTCTGCCCGTCGCTCCCTCACTCCGCTCCCTCACTCTGCCCGTCGCTCCCTCATTCCGCCCGTCGCTCCCTCACTCCGCTCCCTCACTCTGCCTGTCGCTCCCTCGCTCTGCCCGTCGCTCCCTCACTCTGCCCGTCGTTCCCTCACTCCGCTCCCTCACTCCGTCTGTCGCTCCCACACTCCGCCCGTCGCTCCCTCACTCCGCTCCCTCACTCTGCCTGTCGCTCCCTCGCTCTGCCCGTCGCTCCCTCACTCTGCCCGTCGTTCCCTCACTCCGCTCCCTCACTCCGTCTGTCGCTCCCACACTCTGCCCGTTTCTCCCTCAGTCTGCCCGCCGCTCCCTCATTCCGCCCGTCGCTCCCTCACTCCGCTCCCTCAGTCTGCCCCTTTCTCCCTCACTCCGCTCCCTCACTCTGCCCGTCGCTCCTTCATTCCGCCCGTCGCGCCCTCACTCCGCCCGCCGCTCCCTCATTCCGCCCGTCGCTCCCTCACTCCGCTCCCTCAGTCTGCCCATTTCTCCCTCACTCCGCTCCCTCACTCTGCCCGTCTCTCCCTCATTCCGCCCATCGCTCCCGCACTCCGCTCCCTCACTCTGCCCATTTCTCCCTCACTCCGCTCCCTCACTCTGCCCGTCTCTCCCTCACTCTGCCCGTCTCTCCCTCACTCCGCTCCCTCACTCTGCCCGTCTCTCCCTCACTCTGCCCGTCGCTCCCTCACTCTGCTCCCTCACTCTGCCCATTTCTCCCTCACTCTGCCCATCGCTCCCTCACTCTGCTCCCTCACTCTGCCTATTTCTCCCTCACTCCGCTCCCTCACTCTGCCCGTTTTTCCCTCACTCCGCCCGTCGCTCCCTCACTCTGTTCATCGCTCCCTCACTCCGCTCCCTCACTCTGCCTGTCGCTCCCTCGCTCTGCCCGTCGCTCCCTCACTCTGCCCGTCGTTCCCTCACTCCGCTCCCTCACTCCGTCTGTCGCTCCCACACTCCGCCCGTCGCTCCCTCACTCCGCACCCTCACTCTGCCTGTCGCTCCCTCGCTCTGCCCATCGCTCCCTCACTCTGCCCGTCGCTCCCTCACTCCGCTCCCTCACTCCGTCTGTCGCTCCCTCGCTCTGCCCGTCGCTCCCTCACTCCGCTCGTCGCTCCCTCACTCCGCCCGTCGTTCCCTCACTCCGCTCCCTCACTCCGTCTGTCGCTCCCTCACTCTGCCCGTCGGTCCCTCATTCCGCCCGTCGCTCCCTCACTCCGCTCCCTCACTCTGCCCGTCGCTCCCTCATTCCGCCCGTCGTTCCCTCACTCCGCTCCCTCACTTCGTCTGTCGCTCCCTCACTCTGCCCGTCGGTCCCTCATTCCGCCCGTCGCTCCCTCACTCCGCTCCCTCACTGTGTGTGTCGCTCCCTCACTCCGCTCCATCACTCTGCCCGTAGCTCCCTCACTCCGCCCGTCGCTCCTTCACTCCGTCTGTCGCTCCCTCACTCCGCTCCCTCACTCTGTGTGTCGCTCCCTCACTCCGCTCCATCACTCTGCCCGTAGCTCCCTCACTCCGCCCGTCGCTCCCTCACTCCGTCTGTCGTTCCCTCACTCTGCCTGTCGCTCCCTCACTCCGCTCCCTCACTCTGTGTGTCGCTCCCTCACTCTGCTCCCTCACTCTGTGTGTCGCTCCCTCACTCCGCTCCCTCACTCTGCCCGTCGCTCCCTCACTCTGCCCGTCACTCCCTCACTCCGCCCGTCGCTCCCTCACTCCACCTGTCGCTCCCTCACTCCGCACCCTAACTCTGCCCGTCGCTCCCTCACTCTGCCCGTCGCTCCCTGATTCCACCCGTCGCTCCCTCACTCTGCCTGTCGCTCCCTCACTCCGCCCATCGCGCCCTCACTCTGCCCTTCGCTCCCTCACTCTGCCCTTCGCTCCCTCACTCCGCACCCTCACTCTGCCCGTCGCTCCCTCACTCTGCCCGTCGCTCCCTCACACCGCCCGTCGCTCCCTCACTCTGCCTGTCGCTCCCTCACTCCGCCCATCGCGCCCTCACTCCGCCCTTCGCTCCCTCACTCTGCCCGTCGCTCCCTCACTTCGCCTGTCGCTCCCTCACTCCGCTCCCTCACTCTGCCCTTCGCTCCCTCACTCCGCACCCTCACTCTGCCCGTCGCTCCCTCACTCCGCCCTTCGCTCCCTCACTCTGCCCGTCACTCCCTCACTTCGCCTGTCGCTCCCTCACTCCGCTCCCTCACTCCGCCCATCGCGCCCTCACTCCGCTCTTCGCTCCCTCACTCTGCCCGTCGCTCCCTCACTCCGCTCCCTCACTTCGCCTGTCGCTCCCTCACTCCGCAGCCTCACTCTGCCTATCGCTCCCTCACTCCGCACCCTCACTCTGCCTGTCGCTCCCTCACTCCGCCCGTCGCTCCCTCACTCCACCCATCGCTCCCTCACTCCGCCCGTCGATCCCTCACTCCGCCCGTCGATCCCTCACTCCGCCCGTCGCTCCCTCACTCCGCCCGTCGCTCCCTCACTCCGCCCGTCATACTCTCACTTCGCCCGTCATACTCTCACTCCGCCCGTCGCTGCCTCACTCTGCCCGTCGCTCCCTCACTCCGCCCGTCGCTCCCTCACTCTGCCCGTCGCTCCCTCACTCTGCCCGTCGCTCCCTCACTCCGCCCGTTTCTCCCTCACTCTGCTCCCTCACTCTGCCCGTTTTTCCCTCACTCTGCCCGTCGCTCCCTCACTCTGCTCCCTCACTATGCCCGTCGCTCCCTCATTCCGCCCGTCGCTCCCTCACTCTGCCCGTTTCTCCCTCACTCCGCTCCCTCACTCTGCCCGTCGCTCCCTCATTCCGCCCGTCGCTCCCTCACTCCGCTCCCTCACTCTGCCCATTTCTCGCTCACTCCGCTCCCTCACTCCGCCCGTCGCTCCCTCACTCCGCTCCCTCATTCCACCCGTCGCTCCCTCACTCCGCTCCCTCACTCTGCCCGTCGCTCCCTCATTCCGCCCGTCGCTCCCTCACTCCGCTCCCTCACTTTGCCCGTCGCTCCCTCACTCCGCCCATCGCGCCCTCACTCCGCCCTTCGCTCCCTCACTCTGCCCGTCGCTCCCTCACTTCGCCTGTCGCTCCCTCACTCCGCTCCCTCACTCTGCCCTTCGCTCCCTCACTCCGCACCCTCACTCTGCCCGTCGCTCCCTCACTCCGCGCTTCGCTCCCTCACTCTGCCCGTCGCTCCCTCACTCCGCCCTTCGCTCCCTCACTCTGCCCGTCGCTCCCTCACTCCGCCCGTCGGTCCCTCACTCCGCTCCCTCACTTCGCCTGTCGCTCCCTCACTCCGCACCCTCACTCTGCCTATCGCTCTCACTCCGCACCCTCACTCTGCCTGTCGCTCCCTCACTCCGCCCGTCGTACCCTCACTCCGCCCGTCGCTCCCTCACTCCGCCCGTTGCTCCCTCACTCCGCCCGTCGCTCCCTCACTCCGCCCGTCGCTCCCTCACTCCGCCCGTCGCTCCCTCACTCCGCCCGTCGCTCCCTCACTCCGCCCGTCATACTCTCACTTCGCCCGTCATACTCTCACTCCGCCCGTCGCTGCCTCACTCTGCCCGTCGCTCCCTCACTCCGCCCGTCGCTCCCTCACTCCGCCCGTCGCTCCCTCACTCCGCCCGTTTCTCCCTCACTCTGCTCCCTCACTCTGCCCGTCGCTCCCTCACTCTGCCCGTTTTTCCCTCACTCTGCCCGTCGCTCCCTCACTCTGCTCCCTCACTATGTCCGTCGCTCCCTCATTCCGCCCGTCGCTCCCTCACTCTGCCCGTTTCTCCCTCACTCCGCTCCCTCACTCTGCCCATCGCTCCCTCATTCCACCCGTCGCTCCCTCACTCTGCCCATTTTTCGCTCACTCCGCTCCCTCACTCTGCCCGTCGCTCCCTCATTCCGCCCGTCGCTCCCTCACTCCGCTCCCTCACTCTGCCCGTCGCTCCCTCATTCCGCCCGTCGCTCCCTCACTCCGCTCCCTCACTTTGCCCGTCGCTCCCTCACTCTGCTCCCTCACTCTGCCCATTTCTCCCTCACTCCGCCCGTTTTTCTCTCACTCCACTCCCTCACTCTGCCCGTCGCTCCCTCACTCTGCTCCCTCACTCTGCCTATTTCTCCCTCACTCCGCTCCCTCACTCTGCCCGTTTTTCCCTCATTCCGCTCCCTCACTCTGCCCGTCACTCCCTCACTCTGCCCGTCGCTCCCTCACTCCGCTCCCTCACTCTGCCTGTCGCTCCCTCACTCCGCTTCCTCACTGTGCCCGTCGCTCCCTCACTCTGTTCATCGCTCCCTCACTCCGCTCCCTCACTCTGCCCGTCGCTCCATCACTCCGCCCGTCGCTCCCTCACTCCGCTCCCTCACTCTGCCTGTCGCTCCCTCACTCCGCTTCCTCACTGTGCCCGTCGCTCCCTCACTCTGCCCGTAGCTCCCTCACTCCGCCCGTCGCTCCCTCACGCCGTCTGTCGCTCCCTCACTCTGCCCGTCGTTCCCTCACTCTGCCTGTCGCTCCCTCACCCGGCCCGTCGCTCCCTCACTCCGCCCGTCGCTCCCTCACTCCGCCCGTCGCTCCCTCACTCCGCCCGTCGCTCTGTGTGTCGCTCCCTCACTCCGCTCCCTCACTCTGCCCATCGCTCCCTCACTCTGCCCGTCACTCCCTCATTCCGCCCGTCGCTCCCTCACTCCACCTGTCGCTCCCTCACTCCGCACCCTCACTCTGCCCGTCGCTCCCTCACTCTGCCCGTCGCTCCCTCACTCTGCCCGTCGCTCCCTCACTCTGCCCGTCGCTCCCTCACTCTGCCCGTCGCTCCCTCACTCTGCCCGTCGCTCCCTCACTCCGCCCGTCGCTCCCTCACTCCGCCCATCGCGCCCTCACTCCGCCCTTCGCTCCCTCACTCTGCCCGTCGCTCCCTCATTCCGCCCGTCGCTCCCTCACTCCGCTCCCTCACTCTGCCCGTCGCTCCCTCATTCCGCCCGTCGCTCCCTCACTCCGCTCCCTCACTTTGCCCGTCGCTCCCTCACTCTGCTCCCTCACTCTGCCCATTTCTCCCTCACTCCGCCCGTTTTTCTCTCACTCCACTCCCTCACTCTGCCCGTCGCTCCCTCACTCTGCTCCCTCACTCTGCCTATTTCTCCCTCACTCCGCTCCCTCACTCTGCCCGTTTTTCCCTCATTCCGCTCCCTCACTCTGCCCGTCACTCCCTCACTCTGCCCGTCGCTCCCTCACTCCGCTCCCTCACTCTGCCTGTCGCTCCCTCACTCCGCTTCCTCACTGTGCCCGTCGCTCCCTCACTCTGTTCATCGCTCCCTCACTCCGCTCCCTCACTCTGCCCGTCGCTCCATCACTCCGCCCGTCGCTCCCTCACTCCGCTCCCTCACTCTGCCTGTCGCTCCCTCACTCCGCTTCCTCACTGTGCCCGTCGCTCCCTCACTCTGCCCGTAGCTCCCTCACTCCGCCCGTCGCTCCCTCACGCCGTCTGTCGCTCCCTCACTCTGCCCGTCGTTCCCTCACTCTGCCTGTCGCTCCCTCACCCGGCCCGTCGCTCCCTCACTCCGCCCGTCGCTCCCTCACTCCGCCCGTCGCTCCCTCACTCCGCCCGTCGCTCTGTGTGTCGCTCCCTCACTCCGCTCCCTCACTCTGCCCATCGCTCCCTCACTCTGCCCGTCACTCCCTCATTCCGCCCGTCGCTCCCTCACTCCACCTGTCGCTCCCTCACTCCGCACCCTCACTCTGCCCGTCGCTCCCTCACTCTGCCCGTCGCTCCCTCACTCTGCCCGTCGCTCCCTCACTCTGCCCGTCGCTCCCTCACTCTGCCCGTCGCTCCCTCACTCCGCCCGTCGCTCCCTCACTCCGCCCATCGCGCCCTCACTCCGCCCTTCGCTCCCTCACTTCGCCCGTCGCTCCCTCACTCTGCCTGTCGCTCCCTCACTCTGCCTGTCGCTCCCTCACTCCGCCTGTCGCTCCCTCACTCCGCCCGTCGCTCCCTCACTCCCCCCATCGCTCCCTCCCTCCGCAAGTCACTCCCTCACTCCGCCCATCAGTCCCTCACTCTTCCCGTCGCTCCCTCACTCGGCCGTCGTTCCCTCACTCTGTCAATCTCGCCCTTTCTCTCTTCAACTCTCTTTCTCTGTCCTTCTCCCCCTCAACCATTGCTTTGCCCCTGGATGGACCGCCGGGTTATCTTCCGTGATGCTTCACCGGTTATTTCCAGATGTGGCTCATCCATCCCTGATCACCTCCCACAATTCCGTGCCTGCACAGCTCTCACCCATAATGATCCCCCCTCTCCACCCTTCACCAGGAAGAGAGCAGGAGAAAAGCAAACTTACGTCGGGATTATCGCAGCCGATCATCTCTCCGTACGAGACCTGGTGACAGAGGCAGTAGGTGGGCTCGTTTGGGTCAACAGGCATGTCCAGCACATCAGACGGATGCACGTTTCCAAACGTGACTGACGGAGCAACGTATTCAGAGCTGCAGACACACGGAGGGAAGTTCAGTCAGACAGAGGCTGCACCATTCGGATCCTCAGGCCCACCCCGCCAATCAATAAAACTTTGATTCCCACAGTCCCCCCACCCCGCTGAGATAATTGTAGCCTTTGAAATTCAGCCAAGCTTTCATAAATAATATAAGTCTTGGGGCGGGGGAGAAATGTCAACAAAGAAACAGAAAATAGGAGCAAGAGTAGGCCATTCGATCCTTTGCGTCTGCTCTGCCATTCAATCAAATTGTGATTCCCACCCACGTCAAAATAATTGTAGTCTTAGGATCTCAGCCAATACTTTCATAATAATATAATAACTGCCTTGGGGGCAAATGTCAACAAAGAATCATTGAAAATAGGAGAAGGCCATTCGGCCCCTCGAGCCCATCCGCCATTCAATAAAACTGTGATCGCCCACCCCTACTGAGTTTATTGTAACATTTGAAACTCAGCCAAGCTTTCAATAACAGCCTGGTTTGGAGGGGGGATATCAACAAAGAAACTCGAAAAAAGGAGCAGGAATAGGCCATTCAGCCCTTCGAGACTGCTCCGCCATTCATTATGATCAGGGCTGATCACCTAACTCGCTTGTTCCCGATTTCCCCCCACCCCATATTCTTGGATCCCTTTCTCCTCAAGAGCTAAAACGAACTCCTTCATGAAAGCATGCAATGATTTAGTCTCAACTGCTTTCTGTGGCAACGTATTGCACAGGCTGACCACTCTCTGGGTGAAGAAATTTCTCCTCATCTCAGTCCTAAATGAGTTCCCTGTATCCTCAGACTGTGACCCCTGGTTCTGGACTCCCCTGCCATCGGGAACATCCTTTCTACAGCTACTGAATCTAGTCCTATTAAGAGTTTTATAGGTTTTAATGAGAACTAGAAAGGACAGGGCAGAGTAGAGCTCTGCAAAAAACTGCACAAACAGATGCTACACCAGCTGCCCTGTCAATCAAAGTAATCCAGAAAAGTTTTTATTTTAACACTCGCTGACAGTAGCAGCTAGGTTTTTCTTTAACAGTTTAAAGAGCGGGACCTATAGATGACTTCAGATGCATCCTCTGGCCTCGAGAGTTCATCAGATGCACTACCCACCTTGTGAAGACATCTCTTCTCGCCCCGTTCAGAAATGGCCGCCCCTTTTTCCTGAGACTGTGGTCCCCCCGATCCACCCGCTGAGTTCTGATCACTCAATGAGTTCACGTTTCATTTTTCAAAGTTCCAGAAAACATCAGCCGTTTCCCCTCGATCCGCCTTCAGCAGACAATTTCCCTCAACCTCGCAATCTCCTGAACCATTGTTACTCTCCCTTGAAGAGATCCCAAGAGACCAAGAGCAGAGGTGCACCCAGAGCGCCAGCTGTACTCTCACCAAAACCCCTGGACAATTGTAAAACCGGAACTGATTCACCCCCTCCCTAACCCAGGGTCGCTGGACAGGGATCAGGAGCAGGAACCCGGGCTGATTCACTCCCTCCCTAACCCAGGGTCACTGGACAGGGATCAGGAGCAGGAACCCGGACTGATTCATCCCTCCCTAACCCAAGGTCACTGGACAGGGATCAGGAGCAGGAACCCGGACTGATTCACTCCCTCCCTAACCCAGGGTCACTGGACAGGGATCAGGAGCAGGAACGCGGGCTGATTCACCCCTCTCCCTCACCCAGGGGTCACTGGACAGGGATCAGGAGCAGGAACCCGGACTGATTCACCCCCCCTCCCTAACCCAGGGTCACTGGACACGGACCAGGAGCAGGAACCCGGACTGATTCACCCCCTCCCTAACCCAGGAGTCACTGGACAGGGATCAGGCGCAGGAACCCGGACTGATTCACCCCCCCTCCCTAACCCAGGGTCACTGGACACGGACCAGGAGCAGGAACCCAGACTGATTCACCCCCTCCCTAACCCAGGGTCACTGGACACGGACCAGGAGCAGGAAGGTGGACTGATTCACCCCCTCCCTAACCCAGGGGTCGCTGGACAAGGATCATGAGCAGGAATCCGGACTGATTCACCCCCTCCCTAACCCAGGGTCACTGGACAGGGATCAGGAGCAGGAACCCGGACTGATTCACCCCCTCCCTAACCCAGGGTCACTGAACAGGGATCAGGAGCAGGAACCCGGACTGATTCACCCCCTCCCTAACCCAGGGTCGCTGGACAGGGATCAGGAGCAGGAACCCGGGCTGATTCACTCCCTCCCTAACCCAGGGGTCACTGGACAGGGATCAGGAGCAGGAACGTGGGCTGATTCACCCCCTCCCTAACCCAGGGTCACTGGACAGGGATCAGGAGAAGGAACCCGGGCTGATTCACCCTCTCCCTAACCCAGGGGTCACTGGACAGGGATCATGAGCAGGAATCCGGACTGATTCACCCCCCTCTCTAACTCAGGGGTCACTGGACTGGGATCTGGAGCAGGAACCCGGGCTGATTCACTCCCTCCCTAACCCAGGGTCACTGGACAGGGATCAGGAGCAGGAACCCGGGCTGATTCACTCCCTCCCTAACCCAGGGTCACTGGACAGGGATCAGGAGCAGGAACCCGGACTGATTCACCACCTCCCTAACCCAGGGGTCCCTGGACAGGGATCAGGAGCAGGAACCCGGGATGATTCACCCCCTCCCTAACTCAGGGGTCACTGAACTGGGATCTGGAGCAGGAACCCGGGATGATTCACACCCTCCCTAACCTAGGGGTCACTGAACTGGGATCTAGAGCAGGAACTCGGCTGATGCAGATCCCCCACAACTCTGAGCTTCACACTTTGACTCGTCCATTACCCAAAGCCTTACGTGTGAGTGATTTTCTGCTTCTTCTGCCCATTTTTTGGGGTGTCGTCGTCTGAACTCTTGACCTTTGATCTGGTGCGAGTGGCTCTTTTCTCCTTCTGACCACGGCCTTCTGGGAGGAGCAAGAAAACAATCAGTACTGAGGGAGCACCGCACTGTCAGAGGGTCAGTACTGAGGGAGCCCTGTACTGTCAGAGGGTCAGTCCTGAGGGAGCGCCGCACTGTCAGAGGGTCAGTACTGAGGGAGCACTGTACTGTCAGAGGGTGGGTCCTGAGGGAACGCCGCACTGGGAGGGTCAGTACTGAGGAGGTGCTACACTGTCGGAGGGTCAGTAATGATGGAGGTCTGCACTGTCAGAGGGTCAGTACTGAGGGAATGCCGCACTGTCAGAGGGTCCGTACTGAGGGAATGCTGCATTGTCAGAGGGTCAGTACTGAGGGAGCACTGCACTGTCGGGGGGTCAGAATTGAGGGAGCGCTGCCCTGTTTTTCCATAAATTTAGTGTATCCAATTCACTTTTTCCAATTAAGGGGCAATTTAGTGTGGCCAATCCACCTACCCTGCACATCTTTGGGTTGTGGGGGCGAAACCCACGCAAACACGGGGAGAATGTGCAAACTCCACACCGACAGTGGCCCAGAGCCGGGATCGAACCTGGGACCTCGGCGCCGTGAGGCAGCAGGGCTAACCCACTGCGCCACCATGCTGCCCTCTGTTAGACAGTACTGAGGGAGCGCGGCACTGTTGGATGGTCAGTACTGAGGGAGTGCCGCACTGTCGGAGGGTCAGTACTGAGGGAGCGCTGCACTGTCGGAGGGTCAGTACTGAAGGAGTGCTGCACTGTCAGATGATCAGTACTGAGGGAATGCTGCACTGTCAGAGGGCAGCACTGAGGGAGTGCAGCACTGTCAGAGGGTCAGTACTGAGGGAGCGTGGCACTGTCGGAGGGTCAGTACTGAGGGAGTGCTGCACTGTCGGATGGTCAGTACTGAGGGAATGCTGCACTGTCGGATGGTCTATACTGAGGGAATGCTGCACTGTCGGAGGATAAGTACAGAGGGAGCACTGCACTGTCAGAGGGTCAGTACTGAGGGAGCACGGCACTGTCAGATGGTCAGTACTGAGGGAGCGCTGCACTGTCGGAGGGTCAGTACTGAGGGAGTGCTGCACTGTCAGATGATCAGTACTGAGGGAATGCTGCACTGTCAGAGGGTCAGTACTGAGGGAGCGTGGCACTGTCGGAGGGTCAGTACTGAGAGAGTGCTGCACTGTTGGAGGGTCAGTACTGAGGGAGTGCCGCACTGTCAGAGGATCAGTACTGAGGGAGTGCAGCACTGTCAGGGGGTCAGTACTGAGGGAGCGTGGCACTGTCAGAGGGTCAGTACTGAGGGAGTGCCGCACTGTCAGAGGGTCAGTACTGAGGGAGTGCAGCACTGTCAGAGGGTCAGTACTGAGGGAGTGCAGCACTGTCAGAGGGTCAGCACTGAGGGAGCACTGCATTGTCGGAGGGTCAGTACTGAGGGAGTGCCGCACTGTCAGAGGGACAGTACTGAGGGAGTGCCGCACTGTCAGAGGGTCAGTACTGAGCAAGTGCCGCACTGTCAGAGGGTCAGTACTGAGGGAGTGGCGCACTGTCGAAGGGTCAGTACTGAGGGAGTGCAGCACTGTCAGAGGGTCAGCACTGAGGGAGCGCTGCATTGTCGGAGGGTCAGTACTGAGGGAGCGCCGCACTGTCAGAGGGTCAGTACTGAGGGAGCGCTGCATTGTCAGAGGGTCAGTACTGAGGGAGCGCCGCACTGTCACAGGGTCAGTACTGAGGGAGCGTGGCACTGTTGGATGGTCAGTACTGAGGGAGCGCCGCACCGTTGGACAGGGGTGTGCACGCTCTTACTTCTCTTCCCCTTGCTGGATGAGCTGTCGTAGTCACTCGACTCGATCTGTTTCTCCTTGAGGTCGGCTTCGAAGCGAGCGAGGTCTGTGTCCAATCTTCGGATGTGCTTGTCGACCTGAGCCAGGAGCAGCGGGGCATTAGGGGTGTGTGTGAAATAAAGCTTATTAGCCACTGTGACTATCTCTGGGTGTTGCCACCCCCGCTCCCCTGTCCCGAGAACTCTTCCCTCACCACACAAACACTTCCCATGTTTTTCGCACACTCCTTGAAGTAATGGAGGAGACTGTTGAGGCTCCGGTCGATGTATATCCCCACCTTGGGGACACCTCGACCAAACAAATCCAGAGCTCTCTAGTTGACGCAAGAGATCAAGATCATCATGAAGCAGAAAAAGAATGCGAGTGAACAGTACAACTGAGAACCAGGCTGAAGGAAGAAAGTCAAGAGGTGGAGAAGCAAATACAGGAAGCAAAGAGAGAGTGCAAGAAGAGGGTGACAGCTAAGATAAATGGGAATCCCAAGTCTTCTGGAGACACAGAAAATGTTAAAGGTGTTAAAAGGAGGAGAGACCAAAAAGGGGTTAGTGACAGGAAACTGGAGTACAATCTCAGAACTGTTATGGCCCATGAGCAGGCAATTCGGCCCATTGTGTCTGCATGGCTCTCTAAACAAGTATTGTACTTATTGCCAGTTCCCCTGCCTTTCCCCCCGTAACCCTGCACACTGTTTCCATTCAAATAATCATTGAACGCTCTCTATAATGCCTCAATTGAACCCGATTCCACCACACTTCCAGGTGCATTCCGGACTCAAACTGCTCGTGGTGTGAAAAAGTTTCTTTCTCACATCGCATTTGCTTCTTTTGCAAATCGCTTTAAATCTGTTCCTCCTCGTTCTGGATCTCTTTTACAAGTGAGAACAGTTTCTCCCGATCCACTCTGTCCAGACTCTTTGTGATTTTGAACATCTCTATCAAATCTCCTCAGTCGTCTTCTCTACAGGGAGAACAGTCCTCAACCTCTTCGATCTATCCTCATAACTGAAGTTTCTCACCCCGGAACCATTCTTGTGAACCTCTTCTGCGCTCTCTCCAACTTCCTATATTGTGGTGCCCAGAACTGTACACAATATTCCAGCTGAACAAAAATCTATCTATCTCAGATTTAAATTTAACAAATGATCTCGCTTCAACTGCTGTGTGTGGGAGAGAGTTCCAAACCTCTACCACCCTTTGAGTGAAGAAGTTCTCCCCAACATCTCTCCTGAACGGTCTGGCCCTAATTTTTAGACTTTGCTCCTAACTTTAGAATATCCAACCAGTGGAAATAGTTTATCTTTATCCACCCTGTCTTTCCCTGTTAATATCTTGAATATTTCGATCACCCCTTAATTCCAACAAAAACAGGTCCATTTTGAGTAATCTCTCCTCGTTGTTAAGTAATGGGTTAAGAGACATTGCAATTAGTTGTCTCATTTATGTTAAGTATCCATTAATTGACACTGATATATAAAGGGGCTTCAGGTGGCCTCTGTCAGGTGATGTATAGTGAGAGATTTGTGCAAAGGCTGTTGGAAGGAAATAAATGTCTGTTTGTGAAAAAGGAACAAGAACTTTAGACTCTTCATAATCACAGCAACTAAAATGTCTAACAATTGGTAGCAGAGGATGGTTGCTGTGTAAATGTGAAGGGTTGAAAGATACAACTTTTCCAGATCAAACCAAGGAGTGAGTGAGAAAAGAAATAAAAAAAAATGGATATATGACTAAACCGAGGATAAAGATGGCTGGATATGACTATCCCCCCTTATTTTCTGAAAGGGAATCGTACGACCAATGGAGAAGTGCAGTAGTTATGTGGACGAAGGTAACTGCTTTGGGAAGGAGAAAACAAGGTATGGCATTGGCTCTTTCTCTACCATATGGCAGTAAAATCCGAAACAAAGTGCTTTCTGAGCTGGAATTGGAAGAGTTAGACTCAGAAGAAGGTCTGGAGACTTTATTACATTATATGGATAAGATTTATAAGAAAGATGACTTGTTAAGTGCGTATGAAGCATGGTCGGATTTTGATAAGTTCTGGAAAATCGAGGATATCTCCATGGAAGACTATATAATGGAATTTGGCAGATTATATTAAAGGCTGCAGAAACACAACCTGGAATTTCCACAGTCTGTGTTGGCCTTTAAATTACTTGACTGTGCTAGAGTGAGCAACATGGATAGGCTCCTGGTTTTGACAGGAGTTCAGTTTCCTAAAAAGGATATCTTATTCGAACAGATGACAAAAGCTTTACAAAAGTTTCTGGGGAAACATTCGATTCTGATGACCCAAATAGGTCAGCCTGCAATAAGGCAGAATATGGAAGATACACTACTAACAGGATGGCAAAATTGTACAGGATGGCGAAATTGTATGGCTACGAACAGGGCTCAAGACTATAGGAGACCAAGACAAGGAAATTATGAAGACAGAAACCCAGTTAAAACCTACAATAGGAAGATGAACCCCAGAAATGCACGGGGCATGATAAATCGATGTTTTCGATGTGACTCTCAATACCATTATGCTTTCAACTGTCCAACTCATTATGATAGAGTGTTTGAAGCAACACATGACACGGAAGAGTCAGAAGAGGAAAAAGATAGTGACCAGAAAGAAGGCATTGTCCTATTGACAAGCAGTTTTACGCCGGTAATGAGGGTGTTGGTTGCAGAATCCTTCAACTGTGCTGTATTGGACAGTGGCTGCACATCTACTGTGTGTGGAATTGACTGGTTAAAATGTTACCTGGACTCCTTGAATGCTGAAAGTCGTAACAAGGTTAAGGAATTTGAAAGTTCCACAAGTTTCAGGTTTGGGGATGATAATACTCTGAAGTCGCTGAAAAGAGTGGTGATCCCTTGCAATATTGCCGGAGTGAATCATTTCATTAGCACGGATGTTGTATCAAGTGAGATACCTTTGCTTCTGAGCAGACCGTCGATGAAGAAAACACACATGAAACTGGATATGGAACAGGATAAGGCAACAGTTTTTGGAAAGACAGTGGACTTACAATTTACACAGTCGGGACACTACTGTATTCCATTACTGACAAATAATATTTCAAGTAGAGAGGTTAAGGATGTGTTAATGGCAGCTGAAAATGGGACTTTCGCTGATAAAAAGCTTGTAGTATTAAAACTGCATAGGCAATTTGCACAACCGTCTCCTCGGAGGCTGAAAAATTTATTAAAGGATGCAGGGGTAAGGGATGATGACTATACTAAACTGATAGAACAGGTTAGTGACCGCTGTGAAGTTTGTAGGAAGTACAGAAGGACACCAGCATGACCGACAGTAACCCTATCTTTGGCCAGGGATTTTAACGACATTGTGGCCATGAATCTTAAGATCTGGGATAAAGCAAATAATATATTTATTTTGCATTTTGTAGATTTAGCAACCAGATTTAGTCAATCAACAATTGTACGAAGTAAAGAAAAGAGAGTAATTCTGGATCAATTCGTGGAAAAATGGATAGGGACAGGAATGGGTCCACCGGCAAAATTCCTTATTGCCGTTTTTCAGTCAGGAGGCATGGCATACTATAAGAGAGACAATTCTAATGAATGGAAAGGCCCAGGGAAGATCATAGGCATAGATGGCAAAACAATTATTTTGCAACATGGTAATCAAACTGTTAGGGTACATTCATCAAGGATAATGGGTACAGATTACAAATGTTCAAATTTAGACAGAGCAGACAGACACGACGAAGAACCAGAATCATCTGGTACGTATGTGTTACAGAACTATGAGGACCAATTAACTGATATAGACAGGGTTTCTGTGGAGGATACACAACACTTCTGATGAATTAGAACAGGCCATTTTTCCGAAAGGGCAACTGCCAAAAGTTGGTACAAAAGTGACATACTTGCCTGAAGGGTCTAGTCAATGGAAGGATGCAACTGTTATTAGTTGAGCAGGGAAGGCCACTGGAAAGTATAAACATTGGTTGAATGTACAGTATTCAGGGGAAGGGGTCAAGACAATGGATTGGGAAAACTAAGTTCAAAACTGGAGGGCACAGAAACGCAGTGCCAGTTCAGATAGTACATCGGATAGTGAACAGGTCCGCAGGAAAAGGTGGAGAACTATTGAAAGGCCATCCCACAGCAGAAGGGAAAGATCAAGCAGTAGCAGTACAGAACGAGATACCAGGCGGGAGAGGGGACGTAGTTTATCAAGATCTCGGAACATGAGTAAGACTACGAATACTAATAGGAGTAGAAGCCCACATGCACGTGAGATTTTGGTGGCTTCAAATAAATTGGATGAAAAAGTGATCAAAGAAGCTGAACAGCAAGAATTGCATAGTTGGAGTGAATTTGGGGTATACACGGAAGTACCGGATAGGGGACAAAGAGCTCTATCTCACAGATGGATTTGCATGGAAAAGGTTCTTCCGGATGGAACTTATAAGGCAAAGGCCAGACTTGTGGCAAGGGGATTTGAAGAAAACTTAGAAGATCAGGATTTAAGGGTAGATTCACCGACAGCAGGAAAGGTTATTTTATTTATTATTTTTAAATATGTTTATTCAGAATTTTTAAACAAAATTTTCAACCATACACACCCCCCCCCCCCCCCCCCCCCCACCCAGTAACAAAAAGAAAAGAAAACTCGCATAGCAAGACATAAACATGGCAAATCAATATGATACAGAACTTTGTACATTGGATTCCTCCAATACATATCAGTTTTCTGGATCATTCATGTATTTTCTTGCTCAGATGCCCCCCAGAAAACTCCCCCCCCCCCCCACCCCCCCGGGTTGCTGCTGTTGTCGACCGAACGTCATCTAACGCTCCGCGAGATAGTCTAGGAACGGTTGCTACCGCCTGGAGGACCCCTGCACAGACCCTCTCAGGGCAAACTTTACCCTCTTCAACTTGATAAACCCTGCCATGTCATTTATCCAGGCTTCCACACTGGGGGGCTTCGCATCTTTCCACATTAACATGATCCTTCGCCGGGCTACCAGGGACGCAAAGGCCAGAATACCGGCCTCTTTCCTCTCGTGCACTCCCGGCTCGTCCGCTACTCCAAATAATGCTAGCCCCCAACTTGGCTTGACCTGGACTTTCACTACCTTAGATATAGTTCTCGCAACTCCCCTCCAGAACCCGTCCAGTGCCGGGCATGACCAAAACCTATGGGCATGGTTCGCCGGGCTTCCTGAGCACCTCCCACATCTGTCCTCCACCCCAAAGAACCTACTCAGCCTCGCCCCCGTCAAGTGCGCTCTGTGAACAACCTTAAATTGTATCAGGCTAAGCCTGGCACACGAGGAAGAGGAATTAACCCTACTTAGGGCATCAGCCCACAGACCCTCCTCAATCTCCTCCCCCAGCTCCTCTTCCCATTTACCCTTCAGCTCCTCTACCAAAGCCTCCCCCTCTTCTTTCATCTCCTGGTATATCGCCGACACCTTGCCCTCTCCGACCCATACGCCCGAAATCACCCTGTCTTGAATCCCCTGTGCCGGGAGCAGCGGGAATTTCCTCACCTGCCGCCTCACAAACGCCCTCACTTGCATGTACCTGAAAGCGTTTCCAGGGGGTAGTCCAAACTTCTCCTCCAGCGCCCCTCAGCTCGCAAACGCCCCATTGATGAACAGGTCCCCCATTCTTCTAATCCCTGCCCGATGCCAGCTCTGAAATCCCCCGTCCATCCTTCCTGGGACAAACCGATGGTTATCTCTGATCGGGGACCACACCGAGGCTCCCATCACACCCCTGTGCCGTCTCCACTGACCCCAGATCTTTAGCGTTGCCGCCACCACAGGACTCGTGGTGTACCTCGTCGGCGAGAGCGGCAGCGGTGCCGTCACCAGCGCCCCCAGACTCGTTCCTTTGCAGGACGCCTCCATCACCCACTTACGGATCATCGCCACGTTGGCTGCCCAGTAGTAGCCACCCAGATTCGGCAACGCCAGCCCTCCTCTATCTCTACTTCGCTGCAGGAACCCCCTCCTTACCCTCGAGGTCTTACTCGCCCACACAAAACCCATAATGCTCCTGCCTACCCTCTTAAAAAAAAGGCCTTGGTGATCACAATTGGAAGGCATTGGAATACAAAAAGAAACCTCGGGAGGACCACCATTTTAATCGACTGTAGAAAAGGTTATTTTAAAGATCTTCTTGGCTCTATTAGCCACAAAGGCATGGGAATGCAAATCTATAGATATAAAAGCTGCCTTTTTGCAGGGGCATCAGCTCCAGAGAGACATTTTTCTCCGTCCTCCTAAAGAAGCAGCTAACACAGAAGGGGTACTCTGGAAGTTGAACAAATGTGTATATGGATTAAATGATGCATCTAGAGTCTGGTATTTTTCGGTAAGGTCAGTTTTGTTAAAGTTAGGCTGTTGCCAGTTGAAAGCAGATCCTGCAATGTTTTACTGGCACTATAAAGGAAATCTTTCTGGCATTTTTATGATGCATGTCGATGATTTTATGTGGGGTGGGACTAGTGATTTTGAAGCTTTTGTAATCTCTGGTTTGAGAAAAGAATTCAGGGTTGGAAGTCAGGCTTCCGGTGCATTTAAATATATTGGAATGGAAATTGGACAGACTAAGTTAGGGGCAACTTTACGTCAGCAATCTTCTTTGGAAAGCATCAGCCCAATAGCAATTAGTCATGGCCGAGTTTCACAAAAAGACGCAATGGTTTCAAAGATAGAAAAAGAGCAACTGCGAAGTTTAATTGGGCAACTGAACTGGTTAGGTAGGTAGACTCGTTTTGATGTCTTAGAGTGGAGTACAAAAATGAATGATCCCAAAGTGGAAGACATAATAAGAGCAAATAAAGCGTTGGCCAAACTAAAAATGCAGGAGTGTGTTTTGAAGTTCCCGGTTTTAGGTGACCTTAGGCACTTGAAACTCAGTTTATAGTGATGCGTCCTCCGCAAATTTATGTGATGGGGTTTCAAGTGCAGGAGGTTTTATAATTTTCCTTTTGGGGAACAATGCTAAATGTTGCCCGCTTGTGTGGGAAACAAAGAAAATAAGGAGAGTGGTAAAAAGCACTTTGGCTGCTGAGACGTTAAGCCTTGTAGAGGTGGTGGATATGGCCTTTTATATAAGTATGATATTGACAGAAATTTTGGGATTAGGGGATTTGGGTAATATACCTATTGACTGTCACATTGACAATAAATCCCTGTGGGAAAATGTGCACTCTACAAAAAGTGTCAATGAAAAGAGGTTACGGATAGACATCGCAAGTTTGAAGCAGATGTTGGACAGAGGGGAAATAACAAAAATTAAATGGGTCGACAGGAGCTATCAACTGTCAGACTGTTTTACGAAAAGAGGGGCGAGTTAACAGAAACTTTTGGATATTGTTAATGAAGGGCGCTTGTTCCTGTAACTCTTTTTTTTTTTTCTTTCTCGTCCAAACAAAAAAAAAAGGCCGGGGGAGAAATCATGTGTGTGTTTTTGAGTTTCTTGAAATTTAGTTTTCACCACCTAATTATTATTTTTTTTCTCCAAGGGGAGACTGTTAAGTAATGGGTTAAGAGACATTGCAATTAGTTGTCTCATTTATGTTAAGTGTCCATTAATTGACAATGATATGTAAAGGGGCTTCAGGTGGCCTCTGTCAGGTGATGTATAGTGAGAGATTTGTGCAAAGGCTGTTGGAAGGAAATAAATGTGTGTTTGTGAAAAAGGAACAGAACTTTAGACTCTTCATATCACAGCAACTAAAACGTCTAACACTCGTAACTCAACTCCTGTAATCCAGGTATCATTTTTGTAAATCTACGTTGCTCTCCCTCCAAGGCCACAATATTCTTCCAAAGGTGGGGTACCCAGAACTCCAAGTGGGGTCTATCCAGGGTTTGTATAGCTGCAGAACAACTTCTGTATCTTTATAGAATTACCATAGAATTCCTACAGTGTCTGCACTGACCCTCTGAAAGCGCACCCTACGAGGCCCACTCCCCCGATCTATCCCGGTAACCCCACCTAACCTGCACACCCCGGGACACTAAGTGGCAATTTATCGTGGCAAATTACCTAACCTGCACATATTTGGACTTTGGGAGGAAACCAAAGCGCCCGTAGGAAACCCACGCAGACATGGGGAGAATGTGCAAATTCTACAGACAATCACCCAAGGATGGAATTGAACCCTGGTGCTGTGCGGAAGCAGTGCTAACCACTGTGCCATGTGCCGCCCGAACTCCAGTTCTCTAGATATACTCTCTCGTGTGTGTGTGTATATATATATATATATATATATATATATATTTATATACATACATATACTCTGGTATACTTCAGTCCTCTAGATATAAAAGCTAGCATTCCATTAGCTTTTTGATTATTTTCTGCACCTGTTTGTGGCATTTTAAGGATCTCTGCACCTAAACCCTCAGGTCTCTTTGGACAGCCACTGCACCTCTTTCCATTTAGAAAGTACTCTGCTCTATCCTTTTTTGGTCCAAAACGGATAACCTCACACTTGATTACATTGAATTCCATCTGCCATAAATTTGCCCATTCACAGGGCGGAACAGTGGTTAGCACTGCTGCCTCGTGGCGCCGAGGACATGGGCTCGATTGCGGCCCCGGGTCACTGTCTGTGTGGAGTTTGCACATTCTCCCTGTGTCGGCGTGGGTCTCACCCCCACAACCCAAAGATGTGCAGGCTAGGTGGATTGGCCATGCTAAATTGCGCGTTAATTGGGAAAATAAAAAAATATATATATACTTTTTTAATTTTCCCATTCACCTAGTCCATCAATATTCTCTTGCCATTATATGCTGTAGCCACCTGAATTGGCCAAGTCCCGATTTAAAATGGCGAACGGCAAAGGCTGAAGGGAAATTCAGCCACCACAGGCAGAAACCAGCTGGTGCAGGTTTGCTGTGTATTTAACTCTGCAAAGCCCAGACAGCATCGATACCAGCGACAATCAGCATAATAATGTAGCAGCCATCTTCATACTAATGAGCAATCCCCGGGAACAATAGCAACTTTTGGGACACACAAAACTAAGCCAGACTCCCCGGCGCCAGCAGGAGCCAACACAAAAGAGGTTAACGAACACCTCAAGACCGCCCATCGATCAGGGAACTGCTCCAGTATTGGAGAAATCGAACCAAGCGATTGGAACGAAGTTCAATCATCTAGAACCAGGTACAGGGTCCGCCCCGAAAGGCGGGAAGCCCCTGGGGACTATAAAAGTTAAGCCCCAAGTTCAAATTGTTCTTCTTCACCGGGTCACTCGGCAACGCAAAGCAACCCCTGAGAGTGAACGGTCCAAGCTGCCACATCCCTGAAGTAAGTCTCAAGTCAATGCTCGCTACGAGATAGGCGCTCCTTGCTACCAGTCCATAACGGCTTTGAATCCCGCAGTTGCAGATTCCGAACGAAAGGCCATTTGTTCCCCTGACCTGGTGGGCCAGTCCGAAGTTAAGTATAGGCCTGTTAGTTGTAGAAGAAGCTTAGACGTAGAATTTGTGCATGAGTAGCGATTACAGTGTATAATAAATGTGCTTTGATTGAATCTTACTAATTGGTGTGTTGAGTTATTGATCATTACTTGGACTTGAACCTCGTGGCGGTATCATAAAGATACCTGGCGACTCGAGAGCAAAGGTTATAAAACAGAGCCAATTGAACCAACCAAAAGTTAGCAACAATGCTATCATCTGCGCTGTCTAAAATGCCACCTAACTTTACTGCAACAGATATAATATAACAATTTCTACATTCATCACACTCTTAAATGTAAGTTATTGAGCTGGGTCTGTTGTCTACCAATGGTTTTACCTGCAGAGTTGACGATTCAGGCCATCTGGCTTTTGCATTTCGCCCTCAGGTTACCATGCCAGGCTCTCTCGCATAGCATACTCTCTACCAGGCTTTTGTACAGCCTCCCTAAAATACCTTGATTCACCCCAAAGCCTTTTGGTTTCCTAATTAGAAAGCAGACGCTGGCAAGCCTATTATAAGATACGGCCGACATTCTCTGTGAAGCTTAGCTTCGGATCTGTATATGCGTCAGTACAGTGCAGTCTTCGGACACCTGAGTAACAGTGTTTGAAGATCGAGGCCTGTAATCCAGCACCGAGCTCATGGTCCACAGAGCAGCGGTGGTCCCCGCCCTCCTGTATGCATCGGAAACATGGACAATGAACAGCAGACACCTCAAATCCTTGGAGAGATATCACCAACGCTGCCTCCGCAAAATCCTGCAAACCACTGGCAGGATAGGCGTACACTCGCCCAGGCCAATATCCCCAGTATCGAGGCACTGGTCAAGCTTGACCAGCTGTGATGGGCGGACCACATTGCCCGCATGCCTGACACAGGACTCTCTAAACAAGTGCTCTACCCCGAGCTCCACAATGGCAAGTGACCACTCGGAGGGTGGAGGAAACGCTACAAGGACACTCTGAAAAGCCTCCCAAAATAAATGTAACATCCCTATTGACACATGGGAATCACTTGCCTTAAAACGCACAAGCTGGAGAAAAAACACCATGAGGGCACCAATCAACTCGAGCGTCGTAGAGTGGAGCACACGGGGGGCCAAGCATAAACAGTGGAAGGACAGGCAGAATCCAGAGCGTCCCACCCACCCACCTCATCAAACACCACCTGCAAAACCTGTGGATGGAGTCTGTGGATCCAGGATTGGCCTATTCAGCCACCGCAGAACCCACCTCCCCGGAGTGGAAGCAAATCATCCTCGACGCTTAGGGACTGCCCAAGAAGAAGAAGAAATGTTCCCAGATACTTGAAACACTCTACCACCTCTCCCAGTTGATCATTCAGATACAGAGGATGCACACCTATGCAGGCCATTTCTATGTTGAAGTCACCCTTTGGGTATGCTTTAATGAATACTTTAGGTATTTTAGGTCCCTAAAGGCAGCAGTTCAAGTCGACATGATTGTAAAGAAAGCATATGGAATGCTTTCCTTCATTGGCAGAGGTATAGAATATAAAAAGCAAGTATATGATTTTGGAATGGTATAAAACACAATTGTGTGCAGTTCTGGTCATCACATTTCAGGAAGGGTGGAATTGCTCTGGAGAGAGTGCAGAGGAGGTTTACAAGAATGTTGCCAGGTCTAGAAAATGTAGCTACTAGAAGAGATTGGATAGTTTGGGGTTATTTTCCTTATGAGGGGAAGAGATAGGGTGGACAGGATAATATTGTTTGCCTTGGCGGAGAATTCTAGAACCGGCGACGTAGATACAAGATAAGCGGCAGAAGGTGTAGAGGGGACACAAGGAAGAACCTTTTTACGCAGAGGGTAGTGGGAGTCTGGAATTCGTTGCATGAGTTGGTGGTGGAGGCAAAGACCCTGAACTTTTTAAATAGTACCTGGATCTTAACCTTAAGTGCTGTAAGCTACAGCTATGGACCGGGTGTAAGAAGGTGGGATTAGAAAGGGCAGCTGGGTGTCCTCGGGCTGGCATGGACAAGACGGGTTGAATGGTCTCCTTCTGTACTGCAACTTTTCTATGGTTCTATCTTTACAAAAGAAAGTGTTGCACGGTGAATGAGGAGGTCGTCCTGACACTTGAGTGGTTCAAAACCGGTAACGAGGAGGTGTTAAGATACCCTGCCTGCACTTCAAAGTTGATAAGGCACCAGGACCGGAGGAGATGCGGGGGGGAAGAGTGGAAATTGCAGAGAATTTTCCATTCTTCCTCAGCCTCAGGGGCGGTGCAAGAGGACTGGGGAACTGCAACGGCAGGCCTCAGTGGTGGTTGAAGCTTCTTCAGAACAGTTATTCAGGACTAAATTAATAGTCACTTGGGCAAATGCGGATTAATTTTTTAAAATAAATTTAGAGTAGTCATTCTTTTTTTCCAATTAACAGGCAATTTAGCATCGCCAATCCACTACCTTGCACATCTTTGGGTTGTGGGGGTGAGACCCACGCAGACACAGGGAGAATGTGTAAGCTCCACACAGACAGTGGGGCTGGGATCGAACCCGGGTCCTCGGCAGCATGAGGCAGCAGCGCTAACCACTGTGCCACCGTGCTGCCCTAAATTCGTGTTAATTAAGAGAAGTCAGCATGGATTTGTTATGGGAAAATCGGGTTTAACTAACTTGCTGGAGTCCCCCCCTCCCCTGAGGAGCCAACAGAGAGGGTCAATGGGGGTGATGTCGATGTGGTATACACAGATTTCCAAAAGTCATTTGATGCAGTGCCGCACAATAGGCTTGTGTGAAGTTATAGCTCCTGGAATAAAAGGGTCAGGAGCAAGATGGATATGGAATTGGATGAGTGGCAGGAGCCAGAGAGAAATGGTTAATGGATGCTTTTTTCAGGCTGGAGGTTTGTGGCGGAATTATCCAGAGGTTGGCATTGGGTCCCTTTGGTCTTCCTCTTATACATTAACGACCTGTACCGGGCACAATTGCAAATTTGCAGATGACACAAAACTTGGAAGCTTTGCGGGCAGGGAGGAGGGCAGTATTTCAAAAAGGACAGAGTCAAGTTGGTGAATTGGACGGGCAAGTGGTAGACGAAGTTCAACGCGGGGAAATGTGAAGCGATTCACTTTGGTGGGAAGTGACATGTAAGGTCGGAAGATATGGTCGCTAAATCTCCTTTGACACCAAAATAGGTAAGACATTGTGACGAGGACATAAGGAGGCTTAAAACTGATACAGGTAGGTTAAGTGAATGAGCAAAGGTCTGGCAAATGGGAGTATAATGTGGACAAATGTCAGGCAGGCAGAATTTTTTTTAAAAGCCTATTATCTAAATGGCTTATCCTAATATCTAAATTGCAGAGCTCTGAGATACAGAGAGATCTAGGTGTCCTAATGCATGAATTCCAAAAGGCTAGTATATAGGTACAGCGAGTAATTAGGAAAGTGAATTGAACGTTATCGATTATTGTGAGGGGAATCAAATACAAAAGTAGGGAGAGGAGGTCATGATTCAGTTGTACAGGACACGGGTGAGATCACATCTGGAGTACTGTACACACTTTTGATCTTATTGAAGGAAAGATGTAAATGAATTGGAAGCCGTTCAGAGAAGGTTTACCGGACTCATACCAGGAACGGGCAGGAAGTCTTATGAAGAAAGGTTGGTGAGGTTAGGTTTAGACGAGTAAGAGGTGACTTGAAACTTGGAAGCATTGTGAAATGCGAAGAAGAAAGTGTCGAACCTCAAAAGGACATAGACAGGTGGGCTGACAAGCGGCAGATACATTTTAACACCGAGAAATGTGAAGTGATTGATTTTGTTAGGATAGAACGCAGGAGGGCGACATGAGGCGCAGTAGTTAGCACTGGGACTGCGGCGCTGAGGACCCGGGTTCGAATCCCGGCCCTGTCCGTGTGGAGTTTGCACATTCTCCCCGTGTCTGCGTGGGTTTCACCCCCTCAACCCAAAGATGTGCTGGTTAGGTGGATTGGCCATGCTAAATTGCCCCTTAATTGGAAAAGAAAAATAATTGGGTACTCTAAATTTGTAGAAGAAAAAAAAGGATAGAACGCAGGGAAAGATTACAGGATGAAAGGACAGAGACCTGGGTGTAGATGTTCATCAATCATTGAAGGTGGCAGGACAGCCGGAGAGATTGGTTAATAGAACACACAGTATCCTGGGCTTCATTAACAGGAGCATAGAGTACAAGAGACAGGAGGTTATGTTGAACTTGTATAAGACATCTTTCAGCTTCAGCTCGGAGCATCGGGTCCAGGCTTGAAGCTCTGCACTGTAGGGAATGATTTGGAGGCATTGGAGAGAGAGGGGGAGAATGAGAGAGAGAGTGAGGAAGACAGAAACAGAAGAGAGAGAGTGAGAGAGAACACGATTGACCAGGGTGAGGAACTTCAGCGATGTGAGGGGATTGGGAAAGTCGGGGTCTGTTCTCCTTGGGGAAGAGAGAAGGCCAGGAGGAGATTAGATTGAGGGGTTCAAAATCGTGAGGAGGGTCTGGGACAGAAAATAGAGGGACAAAAGTGTTCCAGTTTTGGGGGTGGGGCAAGCAGCGAGAACCAGGAGGACACAGTTTTCAGGGGATCAGTGAAGGAAGCGATGGGGAGTCGAGAAGAAACCTTTTCTCACGGGGAGCAGCCAGGGTGCAGTGTGAGGCATCTGAGAGTGGAGGAGGCCAGTTCGGTCGAGGGTTTCAAGAGGGAATTCAGACCATTATCTGGAGAGGAATGTGCCGGGATTGGGGAGTGGGGGAAATGAGCTGAATTGCTCACTCGGGAGAGTCAGTGCAGACACAGCAGGTAGATTGGCCTCCCCCTGTGCTGTAACCCTCTACCTCAATGATACTCCAGTATGGAGCTGCTAGAGGATAGGTTTTCCCAACCAACCCACAGCCCTTCCCCGTGACCCATAACCCTTTGCCCCCTTCCCTGTGACCCTTGACCCTTTGCCCCCACCCCCCCACACCGACCTACCATCTCGTAGGTCTGCATTGCCAGCTGCACCTTGTCATCACCGAACTCTTTGCATTTTCCGTAGGCACCCTGAATCTGTCTCACCAGCTCCACCTTCTGGTCAGAGGTCAAGGTGCGGGCATTGGCGACGTACTCACCTGCGAGCTTGTCGATCTCTGTCTTGAGGTCTGGAGGCGGGGGGAAAGAGAAGGGGAGAGGTTTAAGACACAGCTCCTTGGCAGCACCCCACCACCCCCACTCGCTGGGTCGATCCAAATGCCCCCACCCCCACCAAACCAAGTCTCAAACCCTATCCCATTCAAAATAAGGACAGGGAAGAGAGAAATAGAGAAAGACAAAGAGAGAGGGACAAACAGGAAGAGGGAGAGATTGAGGCAGAGATAGAGTGAGAGAAAAACAGTGGAAAGAGAGAGTCAGAGAAAGAGGAGGCGAGGAAGGGAGAGCATCAGAGAGTGAGACAAAGAGAGATAGATAGAGACACAGAGCGAGGGAGGCAGAGATAGAGACCCACACAAAGAGAAACAGAAATTAAGAGAGAGCAAGAGGGTGTGAGGGCGAGACAGAGAGACAGAGGGAGAGAGACTGAGAGAGGACCAGAGAGGGAGCAACAGAGAGATAGAGAGACGGAGATAGAGACAGAAATAGTAAGAGCGTGAGTGAGAGATAGACAGAAAGAGGGTCAGCTAGAGAGAGACAAAGAGATTGAGACAGACTGAAAGAGAGACAGAGATGGAGACCGAAATAGAGAGAGAGTGATGGAGGGAGGGAGAGGAGAGACAGAAATAGAGAGAGAGAGGGAGAGACAATAGAGAGAGAGTATAAAGAGAATAGAGAGAAAGAGAATAGAGAGAGAGAGAGAGAGACCGACAGACAGACAGAAAGAGAAACAGGCTATGTGGAAAGCAACTCGTGTTTAGTCCTGGAGTTATACAGGTGCAGTCTCGGTGGGCCAAAGGGCCTCTTCTGTGCTGTATTATTCTGTGACAATCTGCACCTATGACCTGGAAGAGGGACGAGAATGTGTGCTTGCTAAATTTTCCCGATGGCACTGAGATAGGGAGGAAAAGAAGCTTCGAGGAGGACACAGAGTCTGCACAGGGATACGGACAGGTTAAGCGAGAGAGGAAAGGTTTGGCATATGGAGTGTAATGTGGCAAAATGTGAGGTTGTTCACCTTGGCAGGAAGAATAGAAAAACGGTAAACTATTTAAACGGAGAGATTACGGAACTCTGTGGTATAGAGGGATTTGGGCGTCCGGGTACATGAATTGCAAAAACAGTTAGTACACCGATGCAGCGAGCAATCAAGCAGAAGAATGGAGGATTAGCGTTATTGCAGGGGGATGGAATATAAAAGTCTGGAAAGTCTTGCTCCAACTGTACAGGGCTCCTGGTGAGTCCGCAGCTGGAGTACTTCTCAGTTTTGGTCTCCTTACTATTGGATGGGGAGGGATAGAGAAAGAGGCGGGGGGGTGGAGAGACAGACAGAGAGGGACAGAGAAATGACAGAGAAAGACAGGGGAGAGAGTGACTCCGAGAGACACCGAGAAAGAGGAAAAGGGAAAGAGGACAGATACAGAGGGGGATGGAAAGAGAAAGTGAGAAAGACAAAACAAGACTGAGGGGGTGAGAGGGTAAAGAGAGAGAGAGGAAGAAAGGGAGAGATAGAGAGGGAGAAAGGGAATGAAAGAGAGACATTAACGCAGACACAGAGGCAGACAGACAGATTGAGACAGAGAAACAAAGACAGGTATCAGGGTGGCATGGGTGTACAGAGAGCGGGTCTAGGTGATGCCTCTCCCTCAGAAGAGAGGGAGGAAATATATGGTGGGGGGTCAAGGAAAGATGTGGTGTGGGATGAGGGGGAGGGGGTGGGGATAGAGGAGTGGTGAGGGCCGAGCAGGGTGAGATGGTGTTTGAGGTTCAGAGGGGGGTGGGCAGGGAAAGAGAGAGAGTCACCCGTGAGTCACCTTCTGTCCTCTGATCAAGATCGCGCATTAATTGGAAGTTCCGCTGTAGTTCAAAAGGCAGGTTCTCAATACCTAGGCAGAGAGAGAGAGAGAGCTCCGTAAATACACACACAGGGTCCTGTCCTTTGCTGACAGTTTGAGATGATGTCGGGCACACAGTGTAGCTCACTTATACATGCTCAAAACTACATCTATTCGCACATACAAACACGACCCTGTCTTTTGTAGACAGCAGGAGCAGGTGCACACATTGTGGCTTTCCCAACTGAACAACATGGGCGACAGCCATTCCCTGGTTCATTCCCCCAGGCCTGTGCCTTGACAAATCAGAAGTTCAACCTGCCTGGTAACTGGCACTTTAAGGTACAGTCAATCACATTTCACACTCGGTGATTGGTAATCAGAATTCAGGCCCCCGGTCCACACTCACCAACACCCTGACTCCACACTCACTGACCCTGAATCCGGCAGTGTGGCTTACTTAAAACGTTCCGGAAGCTAGATATTTTAATGCAGAGGTCCTGTCCTTTGCAGACAGCAGGAACAGGTACACACATAGAGCCTTTTCCAACTGAACACATTGGCTGACAGCCATTCCCTGGTTCATTTTGTAGCCATCTAAGATGGCCACCTGAAAAGGACCATGGGAATTATGGCCAACCCAGGACTCAGACAGGTTACAGAGCCTATGTGTATCTGAAACACAGGTAACCAGACCTGATCGAAACCCCCGCTCGTTTGCATTTCAATGGTCCATTTTCCCAGGACAATAGAACTCCAATCAAGCAATCGGTACAGCCACAGGCTGATCGGCACCACTCCCCTTACTCAGAAAGCACAACTGCCAAGGTCAATGACCGCTAAGGACCCGCCCAGCTAGCAAGGCACCCGCCCCTTTATTGGCCAAAATCGAAGACCGTGATCAGAGCCCTGTCAAACTATTGGATCCAAGGTTAAGGACCGCCCCAAAGAGCGCAAAATCCCAGAGGGATATATGAGGACACAGCCATGTGTTCTGTCTCTTTTGGATCCGGCCTGTGCCAAACCAATTGTAGCAGGAACAGCCATCCAAGTTCAAGACCAATGATAGCTACCTGGCGGATGAGCCCAGCAGAGACAGAGCCACTTTCTTCGAACCAGCCACGTGAAATCCAGATAAAGGCCTTATCCATTTGCACAGTGCCGGTTCCCCTGAAGTTAAGTATAGGTTATTGTAGCTGATAGGTGTAGTTTAACTCGTAGTAGATATCGTGTTTGCATGTCGAGATAACCCTTGTGTATGTAAATAAACCATCTTTTGAACGAACTAACTGGTTGTGTGGTCATTTAATCGATATAAGGGAAGGCTTGTGGTTCACCAACATTATTAATAATAGAGCAACAATTTCCATGGGGCAATTCTCCCTGACAGACCAAATTCTAGCTGCCTGGTTTGAATTTATAAACAAAGCTCGATAGAGACTTCCGGTTGCGGAGATGACCAGCTAAGCCGCACGTTTCGGCGGCTCCAGCTCAAACAGACCTTCGGGCTCTTTTAAGAGCCCCAACGGGAAATTCTTTTGTGACGAAACCCGGTGTGGGGTGAGGCAACAGGGAGTCCTCCCCAGCGGAAAAGAAAAATATCGGCGGCGGCCAGATCTCGGAGAATCCTCGAGGGCAGCGGCAGAAGAAAGAAAGGAGCAAGATGGCGTCGGAGGTAGCCCAGGCGACATGGGGACCGGACCAGGACGAATTTTTAAGACGGTGTGTGGAGCTGCTTAAGAAGGAGGTGCTGGCCCCGATGCTACAGGCAATCGAGGGACTTAAAGAGACACAAAAGGCCCAGGAGATAGAGCTCCGTGTGGTGGAGCAGAAGGTAACGGCCAACGAGGACGAGATCCTGGGCCTAGCGGTCAAAATGCAGGCGCACAAGGCGCTCCATAAGTGCACCGAAAGGATTGAAGTCCTGGAAAACAGATCAAGGAGAAAGAACGTCCGGATCCTGGGTCTGCCCGAGGGAGTGGAAGGAGCTGACGGCAGGGCTTACGCGAGCACGATGCTACGCTCGCTAATGGGAGCTGAGGCCCCCTCGGGCCCCTTGGAAGTGGAAGGGGCCCACCGGGTCCCTGCGAGGAGACCAAAGGCTGGAGAACCACCTAGGGCGATGATCGTGCGATTTCACCGCTTCAATGATAGAGAGGTGGTTCTGAGATGGGCCAAGAAGGTACGAAGTAGTAGATGGGAGAATGCGGTGATACGAGTGTATCAGGACTGGAGTGCGGAGCTGGCGAGAAGGAGGGCGAGTTTCAATCGAGCCAAGGAGGTGCTGCATAAGAAGAAAGTGAAGTTCGGGATGTTGCAGCCGGCGCGATTGTGGGTCACGCACCAGGACAGACATTACTATTTTGAAACGTCGGAAGAAGCATGGACCTTCATTCAAAACGAGAAACTGGACCAGAACTGAGGGACTGATATTGGAGGGGAAACGAAAATGCTGATGTATAGAGGTGTAAATTGGGGAGGGGGGGACACTGAGAAATGTGGGCACCGGTGGGGGGGAAGAAGAGACACAGGCGGGGGACGGGGAATGGGAGCGGGGCGGTAGGGGGAGCTGCGCCATGGGGGGCGGGGTGGCACTAGAAAGCGCGGGGTTTCTTTTTCTGCGCCAGAGACATGATGGCGGGAAGATAAGCGCAAGGAGGATGGGAGTTCCTCACACGGGGGGGGGGGGGGGTCAAGGAGAGAGCGGGAGAAGCCGGGGTCAGTTGAAGTCAGCTGACTTTCGGAAGCAATATGGGGGGAGTAATCATGCTAGATGGGGATCTAGCGGGGGGGGGGGGGACAACTGGGTTGCTGCTGCGGAGATCGAAGGGGAGCTGGTAAGAGAAAAGGTGGTCGAGGCGGGAATGCGCCGCCTGAGGGACGGGTGGGTGCGCGGAACCGGGTCATGGGACTGGCCATGAGAGGGTGATGGCTAGTCGACAGGGGAGGGGGGCAGGCAGCCCCCCAGTCCGGCTGATCACGTGGAACGTGAGAGGCCTAAATGGGCCAATTAAGAGGGCCCGAGTGTTCGCGCACTTAAAGGGGCTGAAGGCAGATGTGGCCATGCTTCAAGAGACGCATCTGAAGGTGGCGGACCAGGTTAGGTTAAGGAAAGGATGGGTGGGACAGGTGTTCCACTCAGGGCTGGACGCAAAGAATAGAGGGGTGGCCATATTGGTGGGGAAACGGGTGTCGTTCGAGGCTAGGAACATTGTAGCGGACAGCGGGGGCAGGTATGTGATGGTGAGTGGCAGACTGCAGGGAATGGAGGTTGTGCTGGTCAACGTATATGCCCCGAACTGGGATGATGCGGGATTTATGAAGCGGATGCTGGGACGCATCCCGGACCTGGAGGTAGGAAACCTGGTAATGGGGGGGGCTACAACACCGTGCTAGACCCAGGGTTAGATAGATCTAGATCCAGGACCGGAAGAAGGCCAGCAGCGGCCAAGGTGCTTAGGGGGTTTATGGACCAAATGAGGGGAGTAGATCCGTGGAGATTTGCTAGGCCGCTGGCCAAAGAGTTCTCCTTTTTCTCCCACGTCCATAAGGTATACTCCCGGATAGATTTCTTCGTTTTGGGAAGGTCACTGATTTCGAGGGTGGAAGGAACGGAGTACTCGGCCATAGCTGTTTCAGACCATGCCCCACATTGGGTGGATCTGGAACTAGGAGACGAGAGGAAGCAGCGTCCACTCTGGCGACTGGATGTGGGATTATTGGTGGATGAGGGAGTCTGCGTAAGAGTGCGGGGATGTATCGAAAGGTACCTGGAGGCCAACGATGATGGGGAGGTCCGAGTGGGGGTAGTATGGGAAGCGCTGAAGGCGGTGGTCAGGGGGGCGTTGATCTCCATCAGGGCTCACAAGGGGAAAACAGAGTCCAAAGAAAGGGAAAGATTACTGGGGGAGATTTTGAGTGTGGATAAAAAATATGCGGAGGCCCCGGACGAAGGACTATACAGGGAGAGGCGACGACTCCAGACGGAGTTCGACCTGCTGACCACAGGGAGGGCAGAGGCACAGTGGAGGAAGGCACAGGGGATGAGATATGAATATGGGGAAAAGGCGAGTCGCCTGTTGGCCCACCAGCTTCGAAAGAGGACAGCGGCGAGGGAAATAGGGGGAGTTAGGGATGAAACGGGAACCACGGTGTGGAGAGCAGGGAAGGTAAATGAGGTGTTCAAGACCTTTTACGAGAGGTTATATAGGTCCCAACCCCCGGAGGGAAAAGAGGGGATGCAGCAGTTTCTGGACCAACTAAGGTTCCCAAGGGTGGTGGAGCAGGAGGTGGCAGGCCTGGGGGCGCCAATTGGGGTGGACGAGGTGACCAAAGGGCTGGGGAACATGCAGGCAGGGAAGGCCCCGGGTCCTAACGGGTTCCCGGTGGAATTTTATCGGAAATATGTGGACTTATTGGCCCCGCTGCTGGTAAGAACCTTTTAACGAGGCCAGAGAAGGGGGGACCCTACCCCCGACAATGTCGGAGGCGACGATATCACTAATCCTGAAGCGAGATAAAGACCCGCTGCAATGCGAGTCTTATAGGCCTATCTCACTCCTAAATGTGGACGCCAAGTTGCTGGCAAAAGTGCTGACAATGAGGATAGAGGATTGTGTCCCGGGGGTGGTGCACGAAGATCAGACAGGGTTCGTAAAGGGGAGACAATTGAATGTCAACGTGCGACGGCTATTGGGGGTGATAATGATGCCCCCAGCAGAGGGGGAGGCAGAGATAGTGGCGGCAATGGATGCAGAGAAGGCATTTGATAGGGTAGAGTGGGAGTATCTATGGGAGGTGCTGAGGAGGTTTGGGTTCGGGGAGGGGTTTGTCAGCTGGGTTAAACTCCTCTATGGGGCCCCAATGGCAAGTGTAGTCACAAATCGGCAACGGTCGGAGTATTTTCGACTACATAGGGGAACAAGACAGGGATGCCGGCTGTCCCCATTACTGTTCGCGCTGGCAATTGAACCACTGGCCATAGCGCTGAGAGACTCCAGGAAATGGAGAGGGGTGGTTAGAGGGGGAGAAGAACACCGAGTGTCACTCTATGCAGATGACCTACTGCTATATGTGGCGGATCCAGTGGGGGGGATGACAGAGGTTAGGCAGATATTGAGGGAGTTTGGAGATTTCTCGGGATATAGGCTTAACATGGGGAAGAGTGAGCTTTTTGTGATACACCCTGGGGACCAGAGTGGAGGGATAGATGGCCTGCCGCTAAGGAGAGTGGAAAGAAACTTCCGATACCTGGGGATTCAGATAGCCAGGAGCTGGGGAACCTTACACAGACTCAATCTGACTCGGCTGGTGGAGCAAATGGAAGAGGATTTCAAAAGGTGAGACATGCAGCCGCTGTCACTGGCGGGCAGAGTGCAGGCGATTAAGATGATGGTCCTCCCGAGGTTCCTATTTGTGTTTCAATGTCTCCCTATATTGATCACTAAGGCCTTTTTCAAAAAAATAGATAGGAGCATCATGAGCTTCGTGTGGGCAGGGAAGGCCCCGAGGGTAAGGAGGGGGTTCCTGCAACGTAGCAGGGACAGAGGGGGACTGGTGTTGCCGAATTTGGGCGACTACTACTGGGCCGCCAACGTGGCGATGATCCGTAAGTGGATGATAGAGGGAGAGGGGCGGCATGGAAAAGGCTGGAGATGGCATCCTGCAAAGGAACAAGCTTAAAAGCGCTGGTGACGGCGCCACTACCGCTCTCCCCGAAAAGGTTTACCACGAACCCAGTGGTGGCGGCAACATTAAGTATCTGGGGCAATGGAGGCGACAGAGGGGTGTGTTGGGAGCCTCGGTGTGGTCCCCGATCAGGAACAACCATAGGTTTGCCCCAGGGAGGTTGGACGGAGGGTTCCAGAGCTGGCACTGGGCAGGAATTAGGAGAGTGGGAGACTTATTATTAGATGGGACGTTTGCGAGCTTGGGAGCGCTAGAGGAAAAGTATGAGCCGCCCCCGGGGAATATCTTTAGGTATATGCAGGTGAGAGCGTTCACGAGACAACAGGTGAGGGAATTTCCGCTGCTCCCGACACAAGGGATCCAGGACAGGGTGCTTTCGGGGGTGTGGGTCGGGGAGGGCAAAGTGTCCGAAATATACCGGGAGATGAGAGAAGAGGGGGAGGAGCTGGTAGAAGAACTGAAGGGAAAATGGAAAGAAGAGCTCGGGGAGGAGATTGAGGAGGGTTTGTGGGCTGATGCCCTAAGTCGGGTAAATTCCTCTTCCTCGTGTGCCACGCTTAGCCTGGTCCAATTTAAGGTGCTACATAGGAGCACACATAACGGGAGCGAGGTTGAGCAGGTTCTTCGGAGTGGAGGACAAAATTGTTTGTGTTCTAGATGGGGTGAGGAGGCGGGGGGGAGCACTATTTTGTGTTATTTTGTTAGTTCACTATTTTATTTTAACAATGTTATCTATCAGTTATCATGTTACCATTTTTGTTGATTTGTAAGGGGGAAAAGTTGTGTTCGAAAACTTTTTTTTAAAAAATATATTTATTAAAGGTTTTTAACACAATTTTTTCCCCTTACAAACAATAAACCCCCCTCCCGTAACAAAATAACACAAAATCGCACTGAGCAAGATATATTCATGGCAAAATGGTATATTTACATAGCTTTATACACTGGCTCTCACCCGCACGTGCCAGTTTCCCCCACCCTCCATGTTATCTCCTGCTCATCCATCCGTGTTCGAAAACTTTAATAAAAATATATTTTAAAAGAAAACAAAGCTCGATAGTAAGCGGTGAGTGCTCAGTTAACAGGTGCATTCCCATGGCAATGCCTCTACTACCAATCAGACTCGTAGAAACATAGAAAATAGGAGCAGGCCATTCGGCCCTTCAAGCCTGCTCCGCCATTCATTGTGATCATGGCTAATCATCTAACTCAGTAATGTGATCCCACCTTCCCCCCCCCCCATATTTTTTTATCCCCTTTGCCCTAAGTGTTGTATCTAACTGCTTCTTGAAAACATGCAATGTTTGGCCTTAACTGCTTTCTGTGATAGCACAGGTTCACCACTCTCTGGGTAAAGATTTTTCTCCTCATCTCTGTCCTAAATAGTTTACCCGTTATCCTCAGACTGTGACCCCTGGTGCTGGACACACCCACCATCGGGAACATCCTTCCTGCATCTACTCTGTCCAGTCCTGATAGAATTTTAAAGGTTTCCGAGATTCCCCTCATTCTTCTGAACTCCAGCGAATGCAATCCTAACCAATTCAATCTCTCCTCATATGATAGTCCCACCATCCCAGGAATCAGTCTGGTAAACCTTCGCTGCACGCCCTCTAGAGCAAGCACATTCTTCCTCAGATGAGGACCAAAACTGCACACACTGTTCCAGGTACGGACTTGCCAAAGCCCTGTATAATAGCAGCAAGACATCCCTGCTCCTGTACTCAAATCCTCTCGCTACGAAGGCCAACATACCATTTGCCTTCTTTACCGCCTGCTGTACTTGCATGGTTACTTTCAGCGAATGGTGTACGAGGACACCCAGGTCTCGTTGCACATTCCCCTCTCCTAATTTATGCCCATTCAGATAATCGTCTGCCCTCCTGTATTTCCTACCAAAGTGGATAACCTCACATTTATCTACATTATACTGCATTTGCCATTCATTTGCCCACTCGCTTAACTGGTCCAAATCACACTGAAGGATCTCTGCATCTTCCTCACAGCTCACCCTCCCACCCACCTTTGTGTCAGTCCCGCCATCCCAGGAATCAGTCTGGTCTCCACTCGCCAACCCATCAGCATTCTCATCCCATGTGGTATAAATTGTTGTTCCCTTCACAATCTGGTATCCTTGCGAATGGATCTGGTAAGTCCTGTACAGAAGGCTTTGATTATATTAGGGTATTGTCAATACACAGGGTATTTGTCAGGGTAATCACAAGAGTGTGAATATGTGTGTGATATATATTAATGTGAACAAACATTGTCTCGATAGCATGTGTGCGCAAGTGATGTTATCGTAGAATCCCGACAGTGCAGGAGGCCATTTGACCCATCGAGTCTGCACAACCCTTGGACAGAGCACCCGACCTAGGCCGCTCCCCTGCCCTATTCCCGTAACCCCACCTAACCCTTGGACACTTTGGGGCCATTTAGCCTGGCCGATCCACCTAACCTGCACATCTTTGGACACTAAGGGACAATTGTTCATGGCCAATCCACCTAACCTGCATATCTTTGGACTGTGGGAGGAAACCGGAGCACCCGGAAGAAACCCACGCAGACACGGGAAGAACATGCAAATTCCACAGTCACACGAGGCCGGAATTGTACCCGGGTCCCTGGCGCTGTGAGGTAGCAGTGCTGAACCATCGTGCCACCCTATTCGTGATGATATATTATACTACGATATATTAACAATGTTATGGCATATTGCAGAAGGCATTAAAATAGGTGATAGGTTGTGAGGTTATCCATTTTGGTCGGAGGAATAAAACGGCAACTTATTATCGAAATGGCGAAACATCAAAAAACTGCATAGGAATCTGGGCGTCTTCGTGCATGAATCGCAGAAAGTTAATAGATGCAGATGCAGCAGGTAAATGGAATTTTGGCATTCATTGCTAACGGAATGGAGTATAAAAGTAGTGAAGTGCGGTTACAACTGTATTGGGCCGAGGACCCGGGTTCGATCCCAGCCCTGGGTCACTGTCCGTGATGAGTTTGCACATTCTCCCCGTGTTTGCATGGATCTCATCCCACAACCCAAAGATGTGCAGGGTAGGTGGATTGGCCACACTAAATTGTCCCTTAATTAGAAAAAAAAAAGAATTTGGTACTCTAAATTAAAAAACAACTGTATAGGGAATTGGTGAGACCGTACAGTTTTGGTTCCCTTGGAACAACATAAATGGATTAGAGGCGGTTCAGAAATTTTCATTAGGTTGATTCTGGGGATGAAAGACTTGGCCCCTGAAGAGGTTGAACCGTTTAGGCCGATACTCGCTAGCGTTCAGAAGAATGAGGCGAGATCCAATTGAGGTACATAAGATGCCAAAAGGGACAGACAGGATAAGACGTGGAGTGGACGTTCCCCCTTGTCGGACATTCTAGAGTGGGAGGGCGCCATTTTAGGCTGATGGGCAGCAGATTTAATTCAAATTTCATCATCTGCCTTGGTAGGATTCGAACCCGGGTATCCAGAGCATTATACAGTTTATCTGGATTACTAATCCAGTGACAATACCATTACACTCCCCTATTATATTATTGTATACGATGCTTAGTTATATTGTGATTTATCAGTGATGTTATATTGTGACATATCAGTGATGTTATATTGTGATGTTTTAGACAGTGTTATATTTTAGTGAAGTTTTATTAATAATAATCTTTATTATTGTCACAAGTAGGCTTACATTGACTGCAATGAAGTTACTGCGAAAATCCCCTTGTTGCCACGCTCCGGCGCTTGTTTGGGTACACAGAGGGAGAATTCAGAATGTCCAATTCACCTAACAAGCACATCTTTCAGGACTTGTGGGAGGAAACCGGAGCACCAGGAGGAAATCGACGCAAACACAGGGAGAACGTGCAGACTCCGCACAGTGACCCAAGTGCGAATCGAACCTGGGACCTTGGCGCTGTGAAGCAACAACGCTAGCCACTGTGCTACCGTGTAGCCCATTTGTGTACGTATTTTATGATATTTCAGTGATGTTCTTTTATATTATGTTTTAGGTGTTGTATATTGGATTTTAGGATATTTTTGTTTGTTTTATATAATGTTTTAGCAGGAGTATATTTGTATATTCTATTTTAGTGATATTATATTATGTTTTAGATGGTATACATTATACTTTATGACATTTCAGTGATCATAGAATCCCTACAGTGCAGAAGGCGGGCGTTTGGCCCATCGAGTCGACACCGACAACTGAAAGAGCACTTAACCAGGCTCCCACCCTATCCCACAATGTCACATCCCTGGACGCTAAGGGGCAATTTAGCATAGCCAGTCCACCTAACCTGCACATCTTTGAACTGTGGGAGGAAACCGAAGCACCCGGTGTTATTCTATAGAATATGTTTTAGGTGTATATTATATTTCAGTGATGTTTTCTCATATTATGATGTTTTGTAGTGTATATTATATTTTAGTGATGTTTTATTATAATGATGTTTTAGGAGGTGGATATTCTATTGTAGTGATGTTATTTTACATTATGTTTCAGATGGTGTATTATATTTTAGTGATGTTATTTTATATTATGATGTTTTAGATGGTGTTATATTATATTTTAGTAATGTTACATTATATTGTGATGTTTTAGGTGGTTATTTTATATAGTGATGTCTAAGATGGTGTTGTGTTATATTTTAGAGATGTTATTTTATATAATGACGTTTGAGGTGGTGATATATTATACTTCAGGATATTTCAGTGATCCTCATACTCACTGTCCAGATAATGCTCCAGGTACATCCCAGCCGCCATCTTGGGCCTCCCACTCAGCCCCGCCCACCGGATGTCTACCCCCCCAACCCCCGATGCTGGCAAGCAGTGCTCAAAATGGCGGTCAGGCGGCTGCGCGCGCGATGCGAGCCGTGTGACATCCCGGGTGGTGCCATGACTGTCGGCAGCGGGGCCAGCCCGATCCACGTGCGACTGCGCCCTCGCCGGCAGCACGCCTGCGCATTGCTATGGGTGGCTCTGTGAGCCGTTCAACGCGCCTGCGTGCTTCCGGTAATCCACGCCACCAACCCTGCCGGCAACGCACCTGCGCGTTGCTGATTCACAGCTCAGCTCCCCATGGCTATTTTCCATCATTGGGATTCCCAAGATGGGGAGTGAGAGGGGGACACACACACTTTGATCCTTGAAAAACCACTGGGAAGTCAAGGTCCCCCTCAGGACTTCATGCCCCTCCCTCCACCCAGCCACCAGATAGGTAAACCCCATTTCAGCCAAGGTGGGCAAGGGTCCCACAAGTAGCCCCCCCCCCCCCCCCCCCCCAGCGATCGTGGAGACAGCCTGCTCCCATCTCCCTGGACGGTGTACTAAGACAGCTTATTCTCCAAAACCTTCACTCGCCGCGGCCAAGTTGTCCGGGATCGGCTGCCACCATGTTGTATTCCCTTCATTCAATGGTCTGGAAGCACCGCACAGTCCGAGACAGGCTCACCAACCAGCGACACCTCAATTCCTTTTCCTTGCCCCAAACCTGACCCTCTCTGTGTGTGGTGCCACACCAACCTGCACTGGAGCCTTCCCCCAGTCCTCACTATCCGGCAGTGCGACATTCGCACAGCACTGACAGACCAACAATGAAATGAAATGAAATTAAAATCGCTTATTGTCACAAGTAGGCTTCAAATGGAGTTACTGTGAAAAGCCCCTAGTCGCCACATTCCGGCACCTGTTCAGGGAGGCTGGTACGGGAATTGAACCGTGCTGCTGGCCTGCCTTCAAAGCCAGCGATTTAGCCCTGTGTAAACCAGCTCCTATGCAGCACTTCCTCTACTGACCTTCCAACCGTGCTGCACTTCCCCAGTACTGACCCTCCAGCAGTATGGCACTCCCACAGTACTGACCCTCTAACAGTGTGGCAATCCCTCAGTACGGACTCCAACACTGCGAGGCTCCCTCAGTACTGACTCTCGACAGATCAGCAATCCCTCAATGCTGACCCTGACAGTTTGGCACTCCCTCAGTACTGACCCTCGGACAGTGCAGCGCTGCCTCAGTATTGACCCTCCACAGTGCTGGACTCATTCAGTATATAAAATAATCTATATTAGTGTCACAAGTAGGCTTATATTAACACTGCAATGAAGTGGCTGTGAAAAATCCCCAAGTCACCATACTTCAGCGACTATCGGGTACACTGAGGGAGAATTCAGAATGTTCAATTCATCTAAAAAGCACATCTTTTGGGACTTGTGGGAGGAAACTGGAGCACCTGGAGCAAACCCACGTAGACACGGGGAGAACGTGCAGACAGTGATGATCCAAGCCGGGAATCGAACCCGGGTCCCTAAGCACTGTGAAGCAACAGTGCTAACCACTGTGCCTCCCCTAATTATTGACCCTCCGAATGTGCAGCTGTCCCTCAGCACTGACAGTTCGGCGCTCCCTCAATATTGACCATCCCACAGTGCGGCACTCCCTCAGTAATGACCTTCTGATACTGCGCTCCTCCCTCAGTACTGAATATCCGACAGTGCGGAACTCCTTCAGTACTGACCCTCCGATACTGCAGCACTCCCTCTGTACTGACCCTCTGATTATGCAGCACTCACCCAGTGCTAACCCTCGACAGTGTTCGCTCCCTCAGAACTGACCTTCTGACAGTGCGGCGCTCACTCAATACTGACCATCCGACAGTGTAGCTCTCACTCAGTACTGACCCTGAGACAACGCAGCACTCCCTCAGTACTGACCATAGGACAGTGCATTGCTCTCTCGGTACTGATCCTCCAACAGTGCGGCTCTCCCTTAGCACTAATGCACAGGCTGAAGGTTACTTCATAAGCAGAAAGAGAGACATGTAGAGATGAATTCAGTTTATTAGACAAGTGATTAAGTGGTAGTAGGAAGTAGTGTCCTGAAAGGGTGTCGTGCGGTCTGACGGGTAGGTGGACGAGGAGAGAGTTAGATGGATGGCGCATCATCTTGCTGTCCCCTACTCGCCATTACATCAAGCCTCACTTCTTCACCCTGACAATATTAAAAGGTTGGGTAGACGGTTTTGAACAGGCTGTGGCTCGGGGTTCACCTTCCCAAACTGGGGGCTGTCCACCATCAGGTCAGATGGGGCTGTTGTCCAGGGGCATGATTAATTCTCAATTGAGTTGGCCCTTCTGTACGTCTCTGAATGCCCAGCTCTCAACTTACTTCTTCTGGCTCGAGATTGCGTCACTGTGGGGAGAGAGAGACAGTGGAGTTAGAGACAGAGTGTGGCGCAGAGAGAGAGGGAGGGAGCGGAGAAGGGAGCAGAGGGGTGGGGGGGAGGGAAAGGGAGCGGAGGGGGGGGGGGGGGGGGGGAGGAGGGAGGGGGAAGGGAGCGGGGGAGGGGGAGGAAGGGAGCGGAGGGGGGGGGGAGGAAGGGAGCGGAGGGGGGGGGGAGGAAGGGAGCGGAGGGGGGGGGGAGGAAGGGAGCGGAGGGGGGGGGGAGGAAGGGAGCGGAGGGGGGGGGGAGGAAGGGAGCGGGGGGGGGGGGAAAGGGAGCGGGGGGGGGAAAGGGAGCGGGGGGGGGGAAGGGAGCGGGGGGGGGGAAGGGAGCGGGGGGGGGAAGGGAGCGGGGGGGGGAAGGGAGCGGGGGGGGGGGAAGGGAGCGGGGGGGGGGGGGGGGGAGGGGGGGGGGAAGGGGGGGGGGGGAGGGAGCGGGGGGGGGGAGGAAGGGAGCGGGGGGGGAGGAAGGGAGCGGGGGGGGGGGGAAGGGAGCGGGGGGGGGGAAGGGAGCGGGGGGGGGGAAGGGAGCGGGGGGGGGGGGAAGGGAGCGGGGGGGGGGAAGGGAGCGGGGGGGGGGAAGGGAGCGGGGGGGGGGAAGGGAGCGGGGGGGGGGAAGGGAGCGGGGGGGGGAAGGGAGCGGGGGGGGGGGGAAGGGAGCGGGGGGGGGGGGAAGGGAGCGGGGGGGGGGGGAAGGGAGCGGGGGGGGGGAAGGGAGCGGGGGGGGGGAAGGGAGCGGGGGGGGGGAAGGGAGCGGGGGGGGGGAAGGGAGCGGGGGGGGGGGGAAGGGAGCGGGGGGGGGGGGAAGGGAGCGGGGGGGGGGGGAGGGAGCGGGGGGGGGGGAAGGGAGCGGGGGGGGGGAAGGGAGCGGGGGGGGGGGGGGAGGGAGCGGGGGGGGGGGAAGGGAGCGGGGGGGGGGAAGGGAGCGGGGGGGGGAAGGGAGCGGGGGGGGGAAGGGAGCGGGGGGGGGAAGGGAGCGGGGGGGGGAAGGGAGCGGGGGGGGGAAGGGAGCGGGGGGGGGAAGGGAGCGGGGGGGGGGAGAGGGAGCGGGGGGGGGGGGAAGGGAGCGGGGGGGGGGGGAGGGAGCGGGGGGGGGGGGAGGGAGCGGGGGGGGGGGGAGGGAGCGGGGGGGGGGGAGGGAGCGGGGGGGGGGAAGGGAGCGGGGGGGGAAGGGAGCGGGGGGGGGGAGGGAGCGGGGGGGGGGGAGGGAGCGGGGGGGGGGGGAGCGGGGGGGGGGAGCGGGGGGGGGGGGGGGAAGGGAGCGGGGGGGGGGGGGGAGGGAGCGGGGGGGGAGGGAGCGGGGGGGGGGGAAGGGAGCGGGGGGGGGGAAGGGAGCGGGGGGGGGAAGGGAGCGGGGGGGGGAAGGGAGCGGGGGGGGGAAGGGAGCGGGGGGGGGAAGGGAGCGGGGGGAGGGGGGGGGAAGGGAGCGGGGGGAGGGGGGGGGAAGGGAGCGGGGGGAGGGGGGGAGGGGGGGGGAGGGGGGGGAAGGGAGGGGGGAGGGAGGGGGGGGGGAAGGGAGCGGAGGGGGGGGGAAGGGAGCGGAGGGGGGGGGGGAGGGAGCGGAGGGGGGGGGGGGAAGGGAGCGGAGGGGGGGGGGGGGGAAGGGAGCGGAGGGGGGGGGGGGGGAAGGGAGCGGAGGGGGGGGGGGGGGAAGGGAGCGGAGGGGGGGGGGGGAAGGGAGCGGAGGGGGGGGGGGGGAGGGAGCGGAGGGGGGGGGGGGAAGGGAGCGGAGGGGGGGGGGGGAAGGGAGCGGAGGGGGGGGGGGGAAGGGAGCGGAGGGGGGGGGAAGGGAGCGGAGGGGGGGGGGGGGAAGGGAGCGGAGGGGGGGGGGGGGGAAGGGAGCGGAGGGGGGGGGGGAAGGGAGCGGAGGGGGGGGGGAAGGGAGCGGAGGGGGGGGGGAAGGGAGCGGAGGGGGGGGGGGAAGGGAGCGGAGGGGGGGGGGGAAGGGAGCGGAGGGGGGGGGGGGGGAAGGGAGCGGAGGGGGGGGGGGAAGGGAGCGGAGGGGGGGGGGGAAGGGAGCGGAGGGGGGGGGGGGGAAGGGAGCGGAGGGGGGGGGGGGGGAAGGGAGCGGAGGGGGGGAAGGGAGCGGAGGGGGGGGGGTGGGGAAGGGAGCGGAGGGGGGTGTGGGGAAGGGAGCGGAGGGGGGTGTGGGGAAGGGAGCGGAGGGAAGGGAGCCGGGGGGGGGGGAAGAGGAAAGGGAGCCGGGGGGGGGGGGGGGGGGAAGGGAGGGGAGGAAAGGGAGCCGGGGGGGGGGGGGGGAAGAGGAAAGGGAGCCGGGGGGGGGGGGGGGGGAAGGGAGGGGAGGAAAGGGAGCCGGGGGGGGGGGAAGGGAGCCGGAGCGGAGGGGGAGGGGGGGGAAGGGAGCGGAGGGGGAGGGGGGGAAGGGAGCGGGGGGGGAGGGGGGGAAGGGAGCGGAGGGGGAGGGGGGGGAAGGGAGCGGAGGGGGAGGGGGGGAAGGGAGCGGAGGGGGGGGGGAAGGGAGCGGAGGGGCAGAGAGGAGGGGGTTGGAGGGTAAGGAGAGGGGAAGGAGAGAGGAGGGAGATATAGCAGGGCGAATGAGAACACAGCTAATGGGGAGAAAGCAGGATTAGGCTATTGAGTTGGATGATCAGCCATGATCGTGATGAATGGTGGAGCAGGCTCGATGGGCCAAAAGGCCTCGTCCTGCTCCTATCTTTTATGTATCTAGGGGAAGGAGAGAGAGAAGGGAGGGAGAGAGAAGGGAGGAAGGGGAAAGGGATGAAGGGGGTGGGGGAGGGGGAGGGTGATAAGGTGAGGGGGGGGATAAAAAGATGATGGGCACAGCCCAAGATCCCCACATTCCATGAATCAATGAGATCAAAAGGTCCGCTGAGGCAAACTTACCTCCCTCTGTTCCGGGCGAAAGTCGAGGTTCATCGGGCGATGGTAGCATTGGGGGGGGGGGGGGGGGAAGAAAGAGACAGAATTAATGAGAAATTAGCCTAACATCAAACTCACAACCAGATTATAAGCAGTAGACAGGTACAAGCTTGCTAGAAAAAGGGCGGAGGGGCTCCATTAGGAGCGAAGGTTTGGACAGCAAGCCATTTGGGACTTCGAACAACGTTGCTGTTTCACAAGATCATGGTGGCCCTGGTTGTGGCCTTCATTGCTCAGACGCCCCGAGTAGGTTTGAATTTTCGGACTGAATGAAGGACTCAACATAAAAAGCGATTGTGTTATGATCACTCTTGCCACAGCTTCCATTACTGCAAAGGTTAGGGCAGCACGGTGGCATAGTGGTTTGCACTATGGCTTCACAGCGCCAGGGTCTCGGGTTTGATTCCCCGCTGGGTCACTGTCTGTGCGGAGTCTGCACTTTCTCCCTGTGTCTGCGTGGGTTTCCTCCGGGTGCTCCGGTTTCCTCCCACAAGTCCCGAAAGACGTGCTGTTAGGTAGTTTGGACATTCTGAATTCTCCCTCAGTGTACCCGAACAGGCGCCGGAATATGGTGACTAGGGGCTTTTCACAGTAACTTCATTGCAGTATTAATGTAAGCCTACTTGTGACAATAAAGATTATTATTATGATTAATCACTGACGATGTCTCACTGGACAATCTAAACTAGACACATCTCCTATTTGGCCTCAACATTGGGCAGCACAATGGCACAGTGGATTGGCACTGCTGCTTCACAGTGCAAGGGACCTGGGTTCGATTCTGACCTTGGGTGACTGTCTATGTGGAGTTTTCACGTTCTGTCTGAGTCTGCGTGGGTTTCCTTTGGGTGCTCCGGTTTCCTCCCACAGTCCAAAATGTGCAGGTCAGGTAGATTGGCCATGAAAAACTTGTCCCTTAGTGTCCAAAGTTTGAATGGGGTTACAGGGAAAGGGTGGGAGAGTGGGTGGGTGCTTCAGAGGATCAGTGCAGACTCGATGGGCTGAAGGGCTTCTTTCTGCACTCCAGGGATTCTATTTTAAATGGAGGAAATAATGATACTGACAGGATAGCACAGGGTTCGAGACAGAGTAAACCTCCCACTACACTGTCCCCCATCAAACACTCCCAGGACAGGTATAGCATGGGGTTAGATACAGAGTAAAGTTCCCTCTACACTATCCCCATCAAACACTCCCAGGACAGGTACAGCACGGGGTTAGATACAGAGTAAAGCTCCCTCTACACTGTCCCCATCAAACACTCCCAGGACAGGTATAGCACGGGGTTAGATACAGAGTAAAGCTCCCTCCACACTGTCCCCATCAAACACTCCCAGGACAGGTACAGCACAGGGTTAGATACAGAGTAAAGCTCCCTCTACACTGTCCCCATCAAACACTCCCAGAACAGGTACAGCACGGGTTAGATACAGATAGATATTCTCAGGAATAAGTTATCTCACTTGGTGAATGCTTCATCCTGAAGGTTAAGGATCAAACTATCCGAATTTAAGTATATTCGGTTCTGAGAAACTGACATCTGTGAATTAAAACAAAATGGGTTAGGATCATAAAGTGTGTGGAACCCGTACTCCAGTGAGAGTCAGTGTGTGAGGCCCGTGTCCCAGTGAGAGTCAGTGTGTGTGGAACCCGTACCCCAGTGAGAGTCAGTGTGTGTGGAACCCGTACCCCAGTGAGAGTCAGTTTGTGTGGAACCCGAACCCCAGTGAGAGTCAGTGTGTGTGGGACCCAGACCCCAGTGAGAGTCAGCGTGTGTGGGACCCGTACCCCAGTGAGAGTCAGCGTGTGTGGGACCCGTACCCCAGTGAGAGTCAGTGTGTGTGGAACCCCTACCCCAGTGAGAGTCATTGTGTGTGGAACCCGAACCCCAGTGAGAGTCAGCGTGTGTGGGACCCGTACCCCAGTGATAGTCAGTGTGTGTGGAACCCAGACCCCAGTGAGAGTCAGCGTGTGTAGGACCCAGACCCCAGTGATAGTCAGTGTGTGTGGAACCCGTACCCCAGTGAGAGACAGTGTGTGTGAGACCCACACCCCGTGAGTCAGTGTGTGTGGAACCCGTACCCCAGTGAGAGAAAGTGTGTGTGAGACCCACACCCCGTGAGTCTGTGTGTGTGGAACCCGTACCCCAGTGAGAGTCAGTGTGTGTGAGGCCCGTGTCCCAGTGAGAGTCAGTGTGTGTGGAACCCGTACCCCAGTGAGAGTCGGTGTGTGTGAGACCCGTAACCCAGTGAGAGTCAGGGTGTGTGGAACCCGTACCCCAGTGAGAGTCAGTGTGTGTGGAACCTGTACCCCAGTGAGAGTCAGTGTGTGTGGAACCCGAACCACAGTGAGAGTCAGCGTGTGTGGGACCCAGACCCCAGTGATAGTCAGTGTGTGTGGAACGTGTACCCCAGTGAGAGTCAGTGTGTGTGAGACCCGTATCCCAGTGAGAGTCAGTGTGTGTGGAAGCCGTACCCCAGTGAGAGTCAGTGTGTGGAACCCGTACCCCAGTGAGAGTCAGTGTGTGGAACGTGTACCCCAGTGAGAGTCAGTGTGTGGAACCCGTACCCCAGTGAGAGTCAGTGTGTGTGGAACCCGAACCCCAGTGAGAGTCAGTGTGTGTGGAACCCGAACCCCAGTGAGAGTCAGTGTGTGTGGAACCCGTACCCCAGTGAGAGTCAGTGTGTGTGGAACCCGAACCCCAGTGAGAGTCAGCGTGTGTGGAACCCGAACCCCAGTGAGAGTCAGCGTGTGTGGGACCCAGACCCCAGTGAGAGTCAGTGTGTGTGAGACCCGTACCCCAGTGAGAGTCAGTGTGTGTGAGACCCGTACCACAGTGATAGTCAGTGTGTGTGGAACGTGTACCCCAGTGAGAGTCGGTGTGTGTGGAACCCGTAACCCAGTGAGAGTCAGGGTGTGTGGAACCCATACCCCAGTGAGAGTCAGTGTGTGTGGAACCCGTACCCCAGTGAGAGTCAGCGTGTGTGGAACGTGTACCCCAGTAAGAGTCAGTGTGTGTGGAACCCGTACCCCAGTGAGAGAAAGTGTGTGTGAGACCCACACCCCGTGAGTCAGTGTGTGTGAGACCCGTGTCCCAGTGAGAGTCAGTGTGTGTGGAACCCGTACCCCAGTGAGAGTCGGTGTGTGTGAGACCCGTAACCCAGTGAGAGTCAGGGTGTGTGTACCCGTACCCCAGTGAGAGTCAGTGTGTGTGGAACCCGTACCCCAGTGAGAGTCAGTGTGTGTGGAACCCGAAACCCAGTGAGAGTCAGCGTGTGTAGGACCCGTACCCCAGTGAGAGTCAGTGTGTGTGGAACCCCTACCCCAGTGAGAGTCATTGTGTGTGGAACCCGAACCCCAGTGAGAGTCAGCGTGTGTGGGACCCAGACCCCAGTGAGAGTCAGCGTGTGTAGGACCCAGACCCCAGTGAGAGTCAGTGTGTGGAACCCGTACCCCAGTGAGAGTCAGTGTGTGGAACCCGTACTCCAGTGAGAGTCAGTGTGTGTGGAACCCGTAACCCAGTGAGAGTCAGTGTGTGTGGAACCCGTACCCCAGTGAGAGTCAGTGTGTGTGGAACCTGTACCCCAGTGAGAGTCAGCGTGTGGGACCCAGACCCCAGTGAGAGTCAGTGTGTGTGGAACCCATTCCCCAGTGAGAGTCAGTGTGTGTGGAACCTGTACCCCAGTGAGAGTCAGTGTGTGTGGAACGTGTACCCCAGTGAGAGGCAGTGTGTGGAACCCGTACCCCAGTGAGAGTCAGTATGTGTGGAACGTGTACCCCAGTGAGAGGCAGTGTGTGGAACCCGTACCCCAGTGAGAGTCAGTGTGTGTGAGACCCACACCCCGTGAGTCAGTGTGTGTGGAACCCGTACCCCAGTGAGAGAAAGTGTGTGTGGAACCCGTACCCCAGTGAGAGTGAGTGTGTGTGGAACCCGTACCCCAGTGAGAGTCAGTGTGTGTGGAACCCGTACCCCAGTGAGAGTCAGTGTGGGTGGAACCCGTACCCCAGTGAGAGTCTGTGTGTGAGACCCGTATCCCAGTGAGAGTCAGTGTGTGTGGAAGCCGTACCCCAGTGAGAGGCAGTGTGTGGAACCCGTAACCCAGTGAGAGTCAGTGTGTGTGGAACGTGTACCCCAGTGAGAGTCAGTGTGTGTGGAACCCGTACTCCAGTGAGAGTCAGTGTGTGTGAGACCCACACCCCGTGAGTCAGTGTGTGTGGAACCCGTACCCCAGTGAGAGAAAGTGTGTGTGGAACCCGTACCCCAGTGAGAGTGAGTGTGTGTGGAACCCGTACCCCAGTGAGAGTCAGTGTGTGTGGAACCCGTACTCCAGTGAGAGTCAGTGTGTGTGGAACCCGTACTCCAGTGAGAGGCAGTGTGTGTGGAACGTGTACCCCAGTGAGAGGCAGTGTGTGTGGAACGTGTACCCCAGTGAGAGGCAGTGTGTGTGGAACGTGTACCCCAGTGAGAGTCAGTGTGTGTGGAACCCGTACCCCAGTGAGAGTCAGTGTGTGGAACCTGTACCCCAGTGAGAGTCAGCGTGTGTGGGACCCAGACCCCAGTGAGAGTCAGCGTGTGTGGAACCCGCACCCCAGTGAGAGTCAGTGTGTGGAACCCGTACCCCAGTGAGAGTCAGTGTGTGTGAGACCCACACCCCAGTGAGAGTCAGTGTGTGGAACCCGTACCCCAGTGAGAGTCAGTGTGTGGAACCCATACCCCAGTGAGAGTCAGTGTGTGTGGAATCCGTACGCCAGTGAGAGTCAGTGTGTGGAACCTGTACCCCAGTGAGAGTCAGTGTGTGTGAGACCCGTATCCCAGTGAGAGTCAGTGTGTGGAACCCGTACCCCAGTGAGAGTCAGTGTGTGTGGAACCCGTACCCCAGTGAGAGTCAGTGTGTGTGGAACCCGTACCCCAGTGAGAGTCAGTGTGTGTGGAACCCGTACCCCAGTGAGAGTCAGTGTGTGTGGAACCCGTACCCCAGTGAGAGTCAGTGTGTGGAACCCGTACCCCAGTGAGAGTCAGTGTGTGTGTGGAACCCGTACCCCAGTGAGAGTCAGTGTGTGTGAGGCCCGTACTGCAGTGAGAGTCAGTGAGTGTGGGACCCAGACCCCAGTGATAGTCAGTGTGTGTGGAACGTGAACCCCAGTGAGAGTCAGTGTGTGTGAGACCCACACCCCGTGAGTCAGTGTGTGTGGAACCCGTACCCCAGTGAGAGTCAGTGTGTGTGGAACCCGTACCCCAGTGAGAGTCAGTGTGTGTGAGGCCCGTACTGCAGTGAGAGTCAGTGAGTGTGGGACCCAGACCCCAGTGAGAGTCAGTGTGTGTGGAACCCGTACCCCAGTGAGAGTCAGTGAGTGTGGAACCCGTACCCCAGTGAGAGTCGGTGTGTGTGGAACCCGTACCCCAGAGAGAGTCAGTGTGTGTGGAACCCGTACCCCAGTGAGAGTCAGTGTGTGTGGAACCCGTATCCCAGTGAGAGTCAGTGTGTGTGTGGAACGTGAACCCCAGTGAGAGTCAGTGTGTGTGGAAGCCGTATCCTGGGGAATACTCACAGTCTTGGCGATGCTCTGAGCAGCTCTGATCTTCCTAAGTTTGAGATATCCGGTGTTTTTCATGATGGCTTCCCCAATGTGGGGAGATGTGTTAAGGAAAGCGAAAAGCATGTTTCCAAGGGGGGGTTGCTGTAACGTTTGGGAGCAGGGTGTGGGACCACCACGGTGCGCACAGTCAGCTGTGCTGACCCACCCAGGGGAGACTGGGGTTTCCTAAATCGGCAAAACACTCACAGTTGAATAGCGAGCTGATCCCCCCCCCCCCCCAACTGTCTTCCCTTCCTCCCAGCAGTGTCCGCCCTCCAGTGCAGAGCAGCAAGGCCCCCCAAGCCTCATCTCAGCGTCGCTCGGCATCCAGCCCAGCCACCGTCCAAAGGATATCATGGAGGCCGCCGCTGCCTCTCCCTCTGCCTGGACAATCTTCTGTCGCTGCTCCTGCTTGGCCTTTTCCACCATGAACTGGGCGCGCTGAGCTTCCTGCTGGGCTGGGGAGAGGGAGGGAGAGAGAGACTGGGTTACCGCAAGAGAGAGAGAGAGAGACAGGCAAGACGGCCAGACTGAAAGGGAGTGGGTTACTGTGAGAGCGAGAGACCGGATTACCACGAGGCTGGGTTACCACAGGCAGTGGCCCTGCTGCCTCACAGAGCCAGGGAACCGGGTTCGATTCCGGCTTTGGGTGACTGTGTGGAGTTTGTACTTTCTCCCCGTGTGCGCGTGGGTTTCCTCCGGGTGCTCCGGCTTCGCCCACAGCCCAAAGATGTGCAGGTTAGGTGGATGATGACGATGATCAATGCAAGGGGTACAGGGATAGAGCGGGGGAATGGGCCGAGCTAGGGAGCTCTTTCAGAGGGTCAGGGCAGACTTGATGGGCTGAAAGTCTCCGACAGTGCAGAAGGAGGCCAATGAGGGGGGGGTAGAGACAGAGTGAGAGCGATAGAGAGATAGGTGAGGGCAGCACGGTGGCACAGTGGTTAGCACTGCTGCCTACGGCGCTGAGGACCCGGGTTCGAATCCCGGCCCTGGGTCACTGTCCTGGGTCACATTCTCCCCGTGTCTGCGTTGGTTTCACCCCCACAACCCAAAGATGTGCAGGTTAGGTGGATTGGCCACGCTAAATTGCCCCTTAATTGGAAAAAATAACTGGGTACTCTAAATTTATAAACAATAGAAAGAGATAGGTGGAGCACATTTTACACCTACGTAATGTATCAGGAGATACGGTGACTGCTGTGCGCCCCTTGTGCCCGCATTAGTGCGTCTGTACCCTCGCGCCCACACCCGCACACACCCCTCGCGCCCGCACACACGACACACACCCCGCGTGCCCGCACTCACGACACACACCCCGCGTGCCCGCACACACGACACACACCCCGCATGCCCGCACTCACGACACACACCCCGCATGCCCGCACTCACGCGACCCCCCCTCGTGCCCACACTCACGACACACACCCCTCGTGCCCGCACTCATGTGACGCACCCCTCTCGTGCCTGCACTCACCCCTCCCACCCACGCACCCCTTGTGCCTGCACACGTGTGTTATATGCCCATCATGACCACACACATGCACGCACACGTTCCTTGTGCACGCATCCCTCGTGCACATGACGCACACCACTTGAGTGCACATCCTCTCAGACAAAGGCGGAGGCCACACTGGACTCCACCCACATTCTGCCTCGGACTCCAATACTCACCCACTTGTTTGGATTCCACCGCTGCCGTGTATTCCTTACTAAAGCTCAGCTCCGTTATCGCCACGTCATCCAGGATGATGTTGAAATCCTTTGCCCGTTCTGTCAAATCCCGTCGGATCAGCAGCGACACCTTGGGAGCGGAGTGGGGTAAAAGGGGAGAGAATTTCCGTCAAAGCAGGAGATCCAGTTCACCCTCTCCCCCCCGAGAGACAGGACTGCACGCCAAGCTCTGAACGGTGTGGGAGTGCCCACACATTGCCTAGCTCACCAAACCCCGACAGCAACCCCCTCGCTTACTCTCTCCTTATCCTCTGCCAGTCTCGCATTACTTGCTCTCTCTCGTCTATCCTCATCCCTCTCATACCCGTCTCTCTCACTCTGCCCCCTCTAGTCCATCTTTTTTTACGTCACCCAATTTCGCTGTCTTTGTCTCTCGCTCCCCCTCATTCTCTCCCCCCGTCAATCTCCTTCTGCCCACCTCCCCCTCAGCCGGCCCTCCCCCGCCCCCCCCCCAGCCGGCCCTCCCCCGCCCCCCCCAGCCGGCCCTCCCCCCGCCCCCCTCCCCGCCGGCCCTCCCCCCGCCCCCCCCCCCCAGCCGGCCGTCCCCCCGCCCCGCCCCCCCAGCCGGCCCTCCCCCCGCCCCGGCCCTCCGTCCGCCCCGGCCCTCCGTCCGCCCCGGCCCTCCGTCCGCCCCGGCCCTCCGTCCGCCCCGGCCCTCCGTCCGCCCCGGCCCTCCGTCCGCCCCGGCCCTCCGTCCGCCCCGGCCCTCCGTCCGCCCCGGCCCTCCGTCCGCCCCGGCCCTCCGTCCGCCCCGGCCCTCCGTCCGCCCCGGCCCTCCGTCCGCCCCGGCCCTCCGTCCGCCCCGGCCCTCCGTCCGCCCCGGCCCTCCGTCCGCCCCGGCCCTCCGTCCGCCCCGGCCCTCCGTCCGCCCCGGCCCTCCGTCCGCCCCGGCCCTCCGTCCGCCCCGGCCCTCCGTCCGCCCCGGCCCTCCGTCCGCCCCGGCCCTCCGTCCGCCCCGGCCCTCTGTCCGCCCCGGCCCTCCTCTCTTCCCCTCGGTCTGTGCCAGTCCCTCTCTCTCTAGTCTATCTCACTCTCCTCCCCGCCTCACAGCTGCCTGAGGCTTTCCGTCCCCACCAGGCCGGGGTTGGACTTGGCATCTGTTGTACCTGCGCCCTCTGAATGATCAGCTGCGATGCGTTAAACTTGGCCACCACGCTCTTCAGCACCTCGTTGACTATGGAAGGAAGAACACGCTCATCGTAGTCCAGCCCCAGCTGCTGGTACATGACGGGGAGGGTCAGAGCGTTCGGCCGACATAGCACACGTAGAGAGATGTTCACCATCTGCAGATCTGGGGGTAACGGAGGGAGGGGAGAGCGCGAGGGGGGAGGGAGGGAGAGCGAGCGCGAGGGGGGAGGGAGGGAGAGCGAGCGCGAGGGGGGAGGGAGGGAGAGCGAGCGCGAGGGGGGAGGGAGGGAGAGCGAGCGCGAGGGGGGAGGGAGGGAGGGAGAGCGAGCGCGAGGGGGGAGGGAGGGAGGGAGAGCGAGCGCGAGGGGGGAGGGAGGGAGGGAGAGCGAGCGCGAGGGGGGAGGGAGGGAGGGAGAGCGAGGGCGAGGGGGAGGGAGGGAGGGAGAGCGAGGGCGAGGGGGGAGGGAGGGAGGGAGAGCGAGGGCGAGGGGGGAGGGAGGGAGGGCGAGGGCGGAGGGAGGGAGAGCGAGGGCGAGGGGGGAGGGAGGGAGAGCGAGGGCGAGGGGGGAGGGAGGGAGGGAGAGCGAGGGCGAGGGGGGAGGGAGGGAGGGAGAGCGAGGGCGAGGGGGAGGGAGGGAGGGAGAGCGAGGGCGAGGGGGGAGGGAGGGAGGGAGAGCGAGGGCGAGGGGGAGGGAGGGAGGGAGAGCGAGGGCGAGGGGGGAGGGAGGGAGGGAGAGCGAGGGCGAGGGGGGAGGGAGGGAGGGAGAGCGAGGGCGAGGGGGGAGGGAGGGAGAGCGAGGGGGGAGGGAGCGAGGGCGAGGGGGGAGGGAGGGAGAGCGAGAGCGAGGGCGGAGGGAGGGAGAGCGAGGGCGAGGGGGGAGGGAGGGAGAGCGAGGGGGAGGGAGAGCGAGGGCGAGGGGGGAGGGAGGGAGAGCGAGGGCGAGGGGGGAGGGAGGGAGAGCGAGGGCGAGGGGGGAGGGAGGGAGAGCGAGGGCGAGGGGGAGGGAGGGAGAGCGAGGGCGAGGGGGGAGGGAGGGAGAGCGAGGGCGAGGGGGGAGGGAGGGAGAGCGAGGGCGAGGGGGGAGGGAGGGAGAGCGAGGGCGAGGGGGGAGGGAGGGAGAGCGAGGGCGAGGGGGGAGGGAGGGAGAGCGAGGGCGAGGGGGGAGGGAGGGAGAGCGAGGGCGAGGGGGGAGGGAGGGAGGGAGAGCGAGGGCGAGGGGGGAGGGAGGGAGGGAGAGCGAGGGCGAGGGGGGAGGGAGGGAGGGCGAGGGGGGAGGGAGGGAGAGCGAGGGCGAGGGGGGAGGGAGGGAGAGCGAGCGCGAGGGGGGAGGGAGGGAGGGAGAGCGAGCGCGAGGGGGGAGGGAGGGAGGGAGAGCGAGGGCGAGGGGGGAGGGAGGGAGGGAGAGCGAGGGCGAGGGGGGAGGGAGGGAGAGCGAGGGCGAGGGGGGAGGGAGGGAGAGCGAGGGCGAGGGGGGAGGGAGGGAGAGCGAGGGCGAGGGGGGAGGGAGGGAGAGCGAGGGCGAGGGGGGAGGGAGGGAGGGAGAGCGAGGGCGAGGGGGGAGGGAGGGAGGGAGAGCGAGGGCGAGGGGGGAGGGAGGGAGGGAGGGAGAGCGAGGGCGAGGGGGGAGGGAGGGAGGGAGAGCGAGGGCGAGGGGGGAGGGAGGGAGGGAGAGCGAGGGCGAGGGGGAGGGAGGGAGGGAGAGCGAGGGCGAGGGGGGAGGGAGGGAGGGAGAGCGAGGGCGAGGGGGGAGGGAGGGAGAGCGAGGGCGAGGGGGGAGGGAGGGAGAGCGAGGGCGAGGGGGGAGGGAGGGAGAGCGAGGGCGAGGGGGGAGGGAGGGAGAGCGAGCGCGAGGGGGGAGGGAGGGAGGGAGAGCGAGCGCGAGGGGGGAGGGAGGGAGGGAGAGCGAGGGCGAGGGGGGAGGGAGAGCGAGGGCGAGGGGGGAGGGAGGGAGAGGGGGGGAGGGCGAGGGGGGAGGGAGGGAGAGCGAGGGCGAGGGGGGAGGGAGGGAGAGCGAGGGCGAGGGGGGAGGGAGGGAGGGAGAGCGAGGGCGAGGGGGGAGGGAGGGAGGGAGAGCGAGGGCGAGGGGGGAGGGAGGGAGGGAGAGCGAGGGCGAGGGGGGAGGGAGGGAGGGAGAGCGAGGGCGAGGGGGGAGGGAGGGAGAGCGAGGGCGAGGGGGGAGGGAGGGAGAGCGAGGGGGGAGGGAGCGAGGGCGAGGGGGGAGGGAGGGAGAGCGAGAGCGAGGGCGGAGGGAGGGAGAGCGAGAGCGAGGGCGGAGGGAGGGAGAGCGAGGGCGAGGGGGGAGGGAGGGAGAGCGAGGGCGAGGGGGGAGGGAGGGAGAGCGAGGGGGAGGGAGAGCGAGGGCGAGGGGGGAGGGAGGGAGAGCGAGGGCGAGGGGGGAGGGAGGGAGAGCGAGGGCGAGGGGGAGGGAGGGAGAGCGAGGGCGAGGGGGGAGGGAGGGAGAGCGAGGGCGAGGGGGGAGGGAGGGAGAGCGAGGGCGAGGGGGGAGGGAGGGAGAGCGAGGGCGAGGGGGGAGGGAGGGAGGGCGAGGGGGGAGGGAGGGAGGGAGAGCGAGGGCGAGGGGGGAGGGAGGGAGAGCGAGGGCGAGGGGGGAGGGAGAGCGAGGGCAAGGGGGGAGGGAGGGAGAGCGAGGGCGAGGGGGGAGGGAGCGAGGGCGAGGGGGGAGGGAGGGAGAGCGAGGGGGGAGGGAGGGAGAGGGAGAGCGAGGGGGGAGGGAGGGAGAGCGAGGGCGAGGGGGGAGGGAGGGAGAGCGAGGGCGAGGGGGGAGGGAGGGCGAGGGGGGAGGGAGGGCGAGGGCGAGGGGGGAGGGAGGGCGAGGGCGAGGGGGGAGGTAGGGCGGGAGGGAGGGAGGGCGAGGGGGGAGGGCGAGGGGGAGGGAGGGAGGGCGAGGGGGGAGGGAGGGAGGGCGAGGGGGAGGGAGGGAGGGCGAGGGGGGAGGGGGGAGGGAGGGAGGGCGAGGGGGGAGGGAGGGAGAGCGAGGGGGGAGGGAGGGAGAGCGAGGGAGAGCGAGGGCGAGGGGGAGGGAGGGCGAGGGCGAGGGGGGAGGGAGGGAGGGCGAGGGCGAGGGGGGAGGGAGGGAGGGCGAGGGCGAGGGGGAGGGAGGGAGAGCGAGGGCGAGGGGGGAGGGAGGGAGAGCGAGGGCGAGGGAGGGAGAGCGAGGGGGGAGGGGGAGGGAGGGCGAGGGCGAGGGCGAGGGGGGAGGGAGGGAGAGCGAGGGCGAGGGGGGAGGGAGGGAGAGCGAGGGCGAGGGGGGAGGGAGGGAGAGCGAGGGCGAGGGGGGAGGGAGGGAGAGCGAGGGCGAGGGGGGAGGGAGGGAGAGCGAGGGGGGAGGGAGGGAGAGCGAGGGGGGAGGGAGGGAGAGCGAGGGCGAGGGGGGAGGGAGGGAGAGCGAGGGCGAGGGGGAGGGAGGGAGAGCGAGGGCGAGGGGGAGGGAGGGAGGGAGAGCGAGGGCGAGGGGGGAGGGAGGGAGAGCGAGGGCGAGGGGGGAGGGAGGGAGAGCGAGGGCGAGGGGGGAGGGAGGGAGAGCGAGGGCGAGGGGGGAGGGAGGGAGAGCGAGGGCGAGGGGGGAGGGAGGGAGAGCGAGGGCGAGGGGGGAGGGAGGGAGAGCGAGGGCGAGGGGGGAGGGAGGGAGAGCGAGGGCGAGGGGGGAGGGAGGGAGAGCGAGGGCGAGGGGGGAGGGAGGGAGAGCGAGGGCGAGGGGGGAGGGAGGGAGAGCGAGGGCGAGGGAGGGAGAGCGAGGGCGAGGGGGGAGGGAGGGAGAGCGAGGGCGAGGGGGGAGGGAGGGAGAGCGAGGGCGAGGGGGGAGGGAGGGAGAGCGAGGGCGAGGGGGGAGGGAGGGAGAGCGAGGGCGAGGGGGGAGGGAGGGAGAGCGAGGGCGAGGGGGGAGGGAGGGAGAGCGAGGGCGAGGGGGGAGGGAGGGAGAGCGAGGGCGAGGGGGGAGGGAGGGAGAGCGAGGGCGAGGGGGGAGGGAGGGAGAGCGAGGGCGAGGGGGGAGGGAGGGAGAGCGAGGGCGAGGGGGGAGGGAGGGAGAGCGAGGGCGAGGGGGGAGGGAGGGAGAGCGAGGGCGGAGGGAGGGAGAGCGAGGGCGAGGGGGAGGGAGGGAGAGCGAGGGCGAGGGGGAGGGAGGGAGAGCGAGGGCGAGGGGGGAGGGAGGGAGAGCGAGGGCGAGGGGGGAGGGAGGGAGAGCGAGGGCGAGGGGGGAGGGAGGGAGAGCGAGGGCGAGGGGGAGGGAGGGAGAGCGAGGGCGAGGGGGGAGGGAGGGAGAGCGAGGGCGAGGGGGGAGGGAGGGAGAGCGAGGGCGAGGGGGGAGGGAGGGAGAGCGAGGGCGAGGGGGAGGGAGGGAGAGCGAGGGCGAGGGGGGAGGGAGGGAGAGCGAGGGCGAGGGGGGAGGGAGGGAGAGCGAGGGCGAGGGGGGAGGGAGGGAGAGCGAGGGCGAGGGGGGAGGGAGGGAGAGCGAGGGCGAGGGGGGAGGGAGGGAGAGCGAGGGCGAGGGGGGAGGGAGGGAGGGCGAGGGGGGAGGGAGAGCGAGGGCGAGGGGGGAGGGAGGGAGAGCGAGGGCGAGGGGGAGGAGGGAGAGCGAGGGCGAGGGGGAGGGAGGGAGAGCGAGGGCGAGGGGGAGGGAGGGAGAGCGAGGGCGAGGGCGGAGGGAGGGAGAGCGAGGGGGGAGGGAGGGAGAGCGAGGGCGAGGGGGGAGGGAGGGAGAGCGAGGGCGAGGGGGGAGGGAGGGAGAGCGAGGGCGAGGGGGGAGGGAGCGAGGGCGAGGGGGGAGGGAGGGAGGGCGAGGGGGAGGGAGAGCGAGGGCGAGGGGGGAGGGAGGGAGAGCGAGGGCGAGGGGGAGGGAGGGAGAGCGAGGGCGAGGGGGAGGGAGGGAGAGCGAGGGCGAGGGCGGAGGGAGGGAGAGCGAGGGCGAGGGGGGAGGGAGGGAGAGCGAGGGCGAGGGGGGAGGGAGGGAGAGCGAGGGCGAGGGGGGAGGGAGGGAGAGCGAGGGCGAGGGGGAGGGAGGGAGAGCGAGGGGGGAGGGAGGGAGAGCGAGGGCGAGGGGGGAGGGAGGGAGAGCGAGGGCGAGGGGGGAGGGAGGGAGAGCGAGGGCGAGGGGGGAGGGAGGGAGAGCGAGGGCGAGGGGGGAGGGAGGGAGAGCGAGGGCGAGGGGGGAGGGAGGGAGAGCGAGGGCGAGGGGGGAGGGAGGGAGAGCGAGGGCGAGGGGGGAGGGAGGGAGAGCGAGGGCGAGGGGGGAGGGAGGGAGAGCGAGGGCGAGGGGGGAGGGAGGGAGAGCGAGGGGGAGTGGGGAGGGAGGGAGAGCGAGGGGGGAGGGAGGGAGGGGAGGGAGGGAGGGGGGGAGGGAGGGGAGGGAGGGAGGGGGGGGGAGGGGGGGAGGAGGGGGGGAGGGGGGGGGAGGGAGGGGGGAGGGAGGGGGGGAGGGAGGGAGGGAGAGAGGGAGGGAGAGAGGGAGAGAGGGAGGGAGAGAGGGAGGGGGGGGGGAGGGAGGGAGAGAGCGAGGGGGGGAGGGAGGAGGGAGGGAGAGAGCGAGGGGGGGGAGGGAGGGGGGGAGGGAGGGAGAGAGCGAGGGGGAAGGGAGAGAGCGAGGGGGGGGGGAGGAGGGAGAGAGCGAGGGGAGAGGGAGGGAGAGAGCGAGGGGAGAGGGAGGGAGAGAGCGAGGGGGGAGGGAGGGAGAGAGCGAGGGGGGAGGGAGGGAGAGAGCGAGGGGGGAGGGAGGGAGAGAGCGAGGGGGGAGGGAGGGAGAGAGCGAGGGGGGAGGGAGGGAGAGAGCGAGGGGGAGGGAGGGAGAGAGCGAGGGGGGAGGGAGGGAGAGAGCGAGGGGGGAGGGAGGGAGAGAGCGAGGGGGGAGGGAGAGAGCGGGGAGGGAGGGAGAGAGCGAGGGGGGAGGGAGGGAGAGAGCGAGGGGGGAGGGAGGGAGAGAGCGAGGGGGGAGGGAGGGAGAGAGCGAGGGGGGAGGGAGGGAGAGAGCGAGGGGGGAGGGAGGGAGAGAGCGAGGGGGGAGGGAGGGAGAGAGCGAGGGGGAGGGAGGGAGAGAGCGAGGGGGAGGGAGGGAGAGAGCGAGGGGAGGGAGGGAGAGAGCGAGGGGGAGGGAGAGAGCGAGGGGGGAGGAGGGAGGGAGCGAGGGGGAGGGAGGGAGGGAGCGAGGGGGAGGGAGGGAGAGAGCGAGGGGGGAGGGAGGGAGAGAGCGAGGGGGGAGGGAGGGAGAGAGCGAGGGGGGAGGGAGGGAGAGAGCGAGGGGGAGGGAGGGAGAGAGCGAGGGGGGAGGGAGGGAGCGAGGGGGGAGGGAGGGTGAGAGCGAGGGGGGAGGGAGGGTGAGAGCGAGGGGGAGGGAGGGTGAGAGCGAGGGGGGAGGGAGGGAGAGAGCGAGGGGGGAGGGAGGGAGAGAGCGAGGGGGGAGGGAGGGAGAGAGCGAGGGGGAGGGAGAGCAGAGAGCGAGGGGGAGGGAGGGAGAGAGCGAGGGGGAGGGAGGGAGAGAGCGAGGGGGAGGGAGGGAGAGAGCGAGGGGGAGGGAGGGAGCGAGGGGGAGGGAGGGAGAGAGCGAGGGGGGAGGGAGGGAGAGAGCGAGGGGGGAGGGAGGGAGAGAGCGAGGGGGGAGGGAGGGAGAGAGCGAGGGGGGAGGGAGGGAGAGAGCGAGGGGGGAGGGAGGGAGAGAGCGAGGGGGGAGGGAGGGAGAGAGCGAGGGGGGAGGGAGGGAGAGAGCGAGGGGGGAGGGAGAGAGAGAGCGAGGGGGGAGGGAGAGAGAGAGCGAGGGGGGAGGGAGAGAGAGAGCGAGGGGGGAGGGAGAGAGAGAGCGAGGGGGGAGGGAGAGAGAGAGCGAGGGGGGAGGGAGGGCAGAGAGCGAGGGGGGAGGGAGGGCAGAGAGCGAGGGGGGAGGGAGGGCAGAGAGCGAGGGGGGAGGGAGGGCAGAGAGCGAGGGGGGAGGGAGGGCAGAGAGCGAGGGGGGAGGGAGGGCAGAGAGCGAGGGGGGAGGGAGGGCAGAGAGCGAGGGGGGAGGGAGGGCAGAGAGCAAGGGGGGACGGAGGGCAGAGAGGGTGGCAAAAGAGAGCGATAAGAGTGTGACAGATTCTGCAAACGTAGACCCACCCTTGCTCCCTGAACAGCGGATCCCAGCTTGGGCAGGGAATAAAGCCTGGGGTCCCTCTTGGTTACCCCGGCACCCCTCACTTTGCCCACACAGCCACCCACCCGCCTGCCACTTGCATTATGAACACGTGAGCCAGGAGCGGGAACAAGGACGCTCCGCCCTTCGAGCCCTGCTCTCCCATTCAATAAGAACCTGCCTGATTCTAATGCCACCTGACCCCGATGCCTGCTGACCCCGATGACCATTCAGCCCCTCACGTTGCTCAACAATCTCTCCAGCTCTGCCTCAAAGATACGAAACGATTCAGCGTCCGCTGCTTCTCAAGAGAATCCGCAGAGATATTCTCCGGATCTCCAGCTTAAAACGGCGATCTCTTATTTCTAAACCGTGATTTCCCCCCGGTTCCAGATTCCTTACAAGAGGAAACATCCTCTCCACATCCACACCCATCAATCCCCCCCCTCAGGATCTGAAAGGTTTTGATCGAGTCACCTCTTAAAGTCCAGCGGAAACAAGCCAAAAAACCCTCAGTCAAGAACCTGCCCATTGCTGTTACGAGTCCGGTAAACCTCCTCTGAGCGGCTTCCAGTGAATTTACATCTTTCCTTCAATACGGAGATCAAAACTCTGCACAATATTCTGAGATGTAGAGTCACGGAGGTCGACAGCACAGAAACAGCTGTTCGGCCCATCACATCTGTGCCAGTCCCTATTCTAATCCCATTTTACAGTACTCAGTCCATAGCCTGCTATGCCTTGGCAGGAGATTCCGGGGATTTGAGGAAAAGCTTTTCCACCCAGAGGTTGGTGGGAATTTCACTGCCTGAAAGGATGGGAGAGGCGGGAACCCCTCACAACATCGAAGAAGTATTTAGACAAGCATTTGGAATGCCAGGGCACACAAGGCTACGGCCCAAGTGCTGTAAAATGGGATTAGAATAGATCGCCGCTGAATGACCAGCGCGGCGCAATAGGACGTCTTAGGTGCTGTGAAACTCTAATGACTAAGAATCATCAGCAAAGGCGTCCATATCACCTCACGGTGATAGGGCCAAACAGCAGAAAGGCTGAGCGGAGTCCACACAAAGCTGTGGCAGTCTGTGGATCCAGGGTTGGACTGTTCAGCCACCGTTAAAGTTACCTCCCCCATAGTGGAAGCAGGTCATCCTCGACACCGAGGCACTTGCCCGAGTAGTGCCCTGTACAACTGAATCAGACCCTGCCTATGATAACGTCCGATTAGCTTTCCTAATGGCTCGCGGTCGCTGCGGACGAGCCTTTTGTGATTGATGCTCCAGCGCACCCAGATCCCTCTGCACTGTGGAGCCCTGCCACCTCTCGCCGCCTTCCCTCCGCGCCCCCAAATTGTCCTGCGGACCACATTCTGAGGCGCGGGGTTATAAACCACCCTCTCCGTCTTTCACGGAGATTTGTTAGGGGGAGAAGTCCGCCATCCTTCCATCCTTACCCCGGTCTGGCCTCCATGCAACTCCTGACACCCCACAGACAGCAATGTGGTTCACTTTTAAACGCCACTCTGAAATGCCCCCCCCCCCCGCGCCGGCCCAGATGTCCTACTTTTGCTTTGTTTTATTTAAATTTTGAGTACCCAATTCATTTACCAATTAAGGGGCAATTTAGTGTGGCCAATCCACCTACCCTGCACATCTTTGGGTTGTGGGGTTGAAACCCACGTAAACACGGGGAGAATGTGCTAACTCCACACAGACAGTGACCCAGAGCCGGGATCGAACCTGGGACCTCAGCGCCGTGAGGCCGCAGTGCTCACCCACTGTGCCACCGTGCTGCCCTATTTCCTACCTTTGCTGCCGGTCAGCGAGGAGATCTTCCGCGGTCTGGCACGAATGTCATAAATAATTGGATACTGGAACCACGGTAACCTGGAGATAACAAGAGAGGTGAGAACGAGGAGGGAGAGGAGAAACAGAGAGGGGGACCAGGCAGGGAGAGAGAGAGAGCTCGAGGGGGGCCAGGCAGAGTGAGAGAGAGCGCGAGGGGGACCAGGCAGAGAGAGAGCGCGAGGGGGGCCAGGCAGAGAGAGAGAGAGCGCGAGGGGGGCCAGGCAGAGTGAGAGAGAGCGCGAGGGGGACCAGGCAGAGAGAGAGAGAGCGCGAGGGGGACCAGGCAGAGTGAGAGAGAGCGCGAGGGGGGCCAGGCAGAGTGAGAGAGAGCGTGCGAGGGGGACCAGGCAGAGTGAGAGAGAGCGCGAGGGGGACCAGGCAGAGTGAGAGAGAGCGCGAGGGGGGCCAGGCAGGGAGAGAGAGAGCGTGCGAGGGGGACCAGGCAGAGTGAGAGAGAGCGCGAGGGGGACCAGGCAGGGAGAGAGAGAGAGCGTGCGAGGGGGACCAGGCAGAGTGAGAGAGCGCGCGAGGGGGACCAGGCAGGGAGAGAGAGAGCGTGCGAGGGGGACCAGGCAGAGTGAGAGAGAGCGCGAGGGGGACCAGGCAGGGAGAGAGAGAGCGTGCGAGGGGGACCAGGCAGAGTGAGAGAGCGCGCGAGGGGACCAGGCAGGGAGAGAGAGAGCGCGAGGGGGACCAGGCAGGGAGAGAGAGAGCGTGCGAGGGGGACCAGGCAGAGAGAGAGAGAGCGCGAGGGGGACCAGGCAGAGTGAGAGAGCGCGCGAGGGGGACCAGGCAGGGAGAGAGAGAGCGTGCGAGGGGGACCAGGCAGAGTGAGAGAGAGCGCGAGGGGGACCAGGCAGGGAGAGAGAGAGCGTGCGAGGGGGACCAGGCAGAGTGAGAGAGCGCGCGAGGGGGACCAGGCAGGGAGAGAGAGAGCGCGAGGGGGACCAGGCAGGGAGAGAGAGAGCGTGCGAGGGGGACCAGGCAGGGAGAGAGAGAGCGTGCGAGGGGGACCAGGCAGAGTGAGAGAGAGCGCGAGGGGGACCAGGCAGAGTGAGAGAGAGCGTGCGAGGGGGACCAGGCAGAGTGAGAGAGAGCGCGAGGGGGACCAGGCAGAGTGAGAGAGAGCGTGCGAGGGGGACCAGGCAGAGTGAGAGAGCGCGCGAGGGGGACCAGGCAGAGTGAGAGAGAGCGTGCGAGGGGGACCAGGCAGAGTGAGAGAGAGCGTGCGAGGGGGACCAGGCAGGGAGAGAGAGAGCGCGAGGGGGACCAGGCAGGGAGAGAGAGAGCGTGCGAGGGGGACCAGGCAGAGTGAGAGAGAGCGCGAGGGGGACCAGGCAGGGAGAGAGAGAGCGTGCGAGGGGGACCAGGCAGAGTGAGAGAGAGCGTGCGAGGGGGACCAGGCAGAGTGAGAGAGCGCGCGAGGGGGACCAGGCAGAGTGAGAGAGAGCGCGAGGGGGACCAGGCAGGGAGAGAGAGAGCGTGCGAGGGGGACCAGGCAGAGTGAGAGAGAGCGCGAGGGGGACCAGGCAGAGTGAGAGAGAGCGTGCGAGGGGGACCAGGCAGAGTGAGAGAGCGCGCGAGGGGGACCAGGCAGAGTGAGAGAGCGCGCGAGGGGGACCAGGCAGGGAGAGAGAGAGCGCGAGGGGGACCAGGCAGGGAGAGAGAGAGCGTGCGAGGGGGACCAGGCAGAGTGAGAGAGCGCGCGAGGGGGACCAGGCAGGGAGAGAGAGAGCGCGAGGGGGACCAGGCAGGGAGAGAGAGAGCGTGCGAGGGGAACCAGGCAGGGAGAGAGAGAGCGCGAGGGGGACCAGGCAGAGTGAGAGAGAGCGCGAGGGGGGACAGGCAGAGTGAGAGAGAGCGCGAGGGGGACCAGGCAGGGAGAGAGAGAGCGTGCGAGGGGGACCAGGCAGAGAGAGAGCGCGAGGGGGGCCAGGCAGAGTGAGAGAGAGCGCGAGGGGGGCCAGGCAGAGAGACGGAGCACGCGAGGGGGGCCAGGCAGAGAGAGAGAGAGAGAGTGCAAGGGGGGACCAGGGAAAGAGAGAGAGAGAGAGAGAGCGCGAGGGGGGGGGCCAGGCAGAGAGAGCGAAAGGGGGGGGCAGGCAGAGAGAGAGAGAGAGCGCGAGGGGGGGGGGGGGGGCAGGCAGAGAGAGAGAGAGCGCGAGGGGGGGGGGGGGGCCAGGCAGAGAGAGAGAGAGCGCGAGGGGGACCAGGCAGGGAGAGAGAGAGCTCGAGGGGGACCAGGCAGAGTGAGAGAGAGCGCGAGGGGGACAGGCAGAGAGAGAGAGAGCGCGAGGGGGACCAGGCAGGGAGAGAGAGAGCGTGCGAGGGGGACCAGGCAGGGAGAGAGAGAGCGCGAGGGGGGCCAGGCAGAGAGAGAGCGCGAGGGGGGCCAGACAGAGAGAGAGAGAGCGCGAGGGGGGCCAGACAGAGAGAGAGAGAGCGCGAGGGGGGCCAGGCAGAGAGACGGAGCACGCGAGGGGGGGCCAGGCAGAGAGAGAGAGAACGCGAGGGGGGGCCAGGCAGAGTGAGAGAGCGCGCGAGGGGGACCAGGCAGGGAGAGAGAGAGCGTGCGAGGGGGACCAGGCAGAGTGAGAGAGAGCGCGAGGGGGACCAGGCAGGGAGAGAGAGAGCGTGCGAGGGGGACCAGGCAGAGTGAGAGAGCGCGCGAGGGGGACCAGGCAGGGAGAGAGAGAGCGTGCGAGGGGGACCAGGCAGGGAGAGAGAGAGCGTGCGAGGGGGACCAGGCAGAGTGAGAGAGAGCGCGAGGGGGACCAGGCAGAGTGAGAGAGAGCGTGCGAGGGGGACCAGGCAGAGTGAGAGAGAGCGTGCGAGGGGGACCAGGCAGAGTGAGAGAGAGCGCGAAGGGGACCAGGCAGAGTGAGAGAGAGCGTGCGAGGGGGACCAGGCAGAGTGAGAGAGCGCGCGAGCGCGAGGGGGACCAGGCAGAGTGAGAGAGAGCGTGCGAGGGGGACCAGGCAGAGTGAGAGAGAGCGTGCGAGGGGGGGCCAGGCAGAGAGAGAGAGAGCGCGAGGGGGGGGGGGGCAGGCAGAGAGAGAGAGAGAGCGAAAGGCGGGGGCCAGGCAGAGAGAGCGAAAGGGGGGGGCCAGGCAGAGAGAGCGAAAGGGGGGGGCCAGGCAGAGAGAGCGAAAGGGGGGGGCCAGGCAGAGAGAGCGAAAGGGGGGGGCCAGGCAGAGAGAGCGAAAGGGGGGGGGCCAGGCAGAGAGAGCGAAAGGGGGGGGCCAGGCAGAGAGAGCGAAAGGGGGGGCCAGGCAGAGAGAGCGAAAGGGGGGGGCCAGGCAGAGAGAGCGAAAGGGGGGGGCCAGGCAGAGAGAGCGAAAGGGGGGGGGCCAGGCAGAGAGAGCGAAAGGGGGGGGCCAGGCAGAGAGAGCGAAAGGGGGGGGCCAGGCAGAGAGAGCGAAAGGGGGGGGCCAGGCAGAGAGAGCGAAAGGGGGGGGGCCAGGCAGAGAGAGCGAAAGGGGGGGGCCAGGCAGAGAGAGCGAAAGGGGGGGGGCAGGCAGAGAGAGCGAAAGGGGGGGGCCAGGCAGAGAGAGCGAAAGGGGGGGGGGCCAGGCAGAGAGAGCGAAATTGAGAGAGAGAGACAGAGCGAGATGGAAGAGGGAGAGGGGAAAATTAATAACTTTAGACAAGGTTACTTAGCTTAAAAGAACAAGTAATTTCTCAAATCAATTGACTGTGCAGCCATCCCTGTCACTTCCCAGCACCTTGCCCTGACTCCCGGACAGTCCTACCTTATGTGCAGCCCCTCAGCCAAAATGGTGTTCGGCTGGATCCCTCCAAGTCGGCTGAAAATGATCGCTCGCTCCCCGCCATCCACTGGAAAACAGTGAGAGAGTGAGAGAGACCGAACAAGGGCCAGGGTAACAGGGCCGAAGCAAGAGGGAGAGAGACCGAGTGAGCGAAGAGAGAGACCGAGCGAGCGAGACCGAGCGGGCGAGAGAGAGACCGAGCGAGCGAGAGAGAGACCGAGCGAGCGAGAGAGAGACGCGAAGCGAGCGAGAGAGAGAACCGAGCGAGCGAGAGAGAGACGAGCGAGCGAGAGAGAGACCGAGCGAGCGAGGAGAGAGGAGACCGACGCGAGCGAGAGAGAGACCGAGCGAGCGAGAGAGAGACCGAGCGAGCGAGAGAGAGACCGAGCGAGCGAGAGAGAGGACCGAGCGAGCGAGAGAGAGACCGAGCGAGCGAGAGAGAGACCGAGCGAGCGAGAGAGAACCGAGCGAGCGAGAGAGAGACCGAGCGAGCGAGCGAGAGACCGAGCGAGCGAGCGAGAGACCGAGCGAGCGAGAGAGAGACCGAGCGAGCGAGAGAGAGACCGACGCGAGCGAGAGAGAGACCGAGCGAGCGAGAGAGAGACCGAGCGAGCGAGAGAGAGACCGAGCGAGCGAGAGAGAGACCGAGCGAGCGAGAGAGAGACCGAGCGAGCGAGAGAGAGACCGAGCCGAGCGAGAGAGAGACCGAGCGAGCGAGCGAGCGAGACCGAGCGAGAGACCGAGCGAGAGAGAGAGACAGAGAGAGAGAGAGAGAGAGAGAGAGACCGAGCGAGAGCGAGAGAGAGAGACCGAGCGAGAGCGAGAGACCGAGCGAGAGAGAGAGAGAGAGAGAGGCACATAGCGAGAGAGAGAGAGAGAGACCGAGCGAGCGAGAGAGAGAGCCGACGCGAGCGAGAGAGAGACCGAGCGAGCGAGAGAGAGACCGAGCGAGCGAGAGAGAGACCGACGCGAGCGAGAGAGAGACCGAAGCGAGCGAGAGAGAGACCGAGCGAGCGAGAGAGAGACCGAGCGAGCGAGAGAGAGACCGAGCGAGCGAGAGAGAGACCCGAGCGAGCGAGAGAGAGACCGAGCGAGCGAGAGAGAGACCGAGCGAGCGAGAGAGAGAGACCGAGCGAGCGAGAGAGAGACCGAGGCGAGCGAGA